>NC_082686.1:75741395-76042414 GCF_949987515.2 Delphinus delphis
GTCCTCCTAGTTTGCCAAACCAGGACCCTGCTCATCATGCCTGTCCCCCCTTCCTTTTTCATCATCTTGTATATCCACTTATTTATTAAAACCTCTCTACTCTGATTCTTTTTTTCTTTTTAAATAAATTTATTTATTTATGGCTGCATGGGGTCTTTGTTGCCACGCAGGCACGGGCTTTGTCTAGTTGCAGCGAGCGGGGGCTACTCTTCGTTGCGGTGCGTGGGCTTCTTATTGCGGTGGCTTCTCTTGTTGCAGAGCATGGGCTCTAGGTGCGTGGGCTTCAGTAGTTGTGGCACTCAGGCTCAGTAGTGTGGCTCACGGGCTCTAGAGAGCAGGCTCAATAGCTGTGGCGCATGTGCTTAGTTGCTCTGCTGCATGTGGGATCTTCCCGGACCAGGGCTCGAACCCATGTCCCCCACATTGGCGGTGGATTCTTACCACTGCGCCACCAGGAAAGTCCTCTACTCTGATTCTTAGTGGCCCTTAGATCTGCTGCCCCCTCACAGTCCCCATCGTAGGCACTGCTAAGTTCAGGGCCCTATCATTTCCCTTCTGAAAACTGTCATAACAGTTCCTGGGGACTCACATCTGTAGTCTGGTCCCTCCCCCATCACTGTTTTCAGACAGATCTTTCTAAAATACAAATAGGATTTGTATTCTCCCCGTTATAGCTTTTCAATAACCTTCGCATTATCGGTGGAATGAAGTCCAAATCGTTTGCATGGCATATGCATTTCCCAATAAAGGAAAGTCTGGGGTCTGGAGTGAGACAGATCTGAGTACAAATGCTGGTTTTGCCAGTTGCCAGCTGTGTGACCTTGGGTAACTTCTCTGTGTTTCTATCTCCCCATCTGTGAAATGAGAATAATGGTAGCCACCTGTGGTAAGCAGCTTCTCTGTTCCCCAGTACCTGCTTCTCTTCTAATTCTGGACATTACTTTTCTTTCTCTTCGGAAGTTAGGTGTGCCCAAGTCACCTGCAGAGCCTGAGAAAAGTAAGCAGAAGTGGTGTGTGTCACCTCTGTGTGGAGGCATTCAGTTCCCAGGACGGAATTCTCCAGCCCACTTTTTCCTTTGATGAATGTGAAAACACATTTTGATATGAGAATTAAGGTGCTATGAGAATCAAGGAGACTGAATGCTGAGCCAACACTTAGGAGACAGCTGCCCTGGAGAATGAACCAGATTCCAACAGATTATGTGTGGGTGAGAAATAAACAGTCATTGGATGAAGCAACTGAGATTTAGGAATTATTCCAGCACAGCTAAGCCTAAACAGACATTCTACCTGTAGCTATGAGAATTGTACCATGCATGAAGACATTTGGTGTGGTGTTTGGCACTAAGCAAGTGTTCAGTGATGGTAGCAGTGATCACGATGATTTTTCCGGACAATATCCTTTTCCTTTTTTCCCTTTGGCATACTTTCTTCCAAAGGCACCTACCCCCTGGCCCTTTCGCATCTTGGCATCTTTAGACATCGTGATTACTCTGTGTGCGCTATTTTCTACTATCTTACTTAGCTGATGAAATTTACTCCACACTCAAGAACCAACTTAAGTGCATCCCCCAGTGGGGGCTTTCCTCATCCCTGCATCCACCCACACCCCAGAGTCGGTCACTTGGGTTTTGATGCTCACATATACAGAGGATCTCTCCTTAGCACTTTTACCCTAGGCTGCAGGGATACCATTGTGTGTCTGTCTGTCTCTCCTCTTGGGTTGTGGGGTTCCCGAGAGCAGGATCCCTCCTTGTCCATCTCTGCAGTCTGAGAACCTAGAGCAGGATCTGCTACAAAGTAGATATTTAATCAAATGTAAAGATAAATGACCTCCCAAAGCTAACGAGGAAGTAAAATGTTCCACCACGAGGTAACAAGTGATTGGCATAGGTACAAATGCTGTTGTTTTTCTTAACCCTACTCTGTTCTCTATTTCCTCTCAAACTCAGCATGCTTTTGACTTTGTGACCACTGGCTAGCTTAGCTTCCCTATTTTACAGACGAGGACACTGCGTCCAAGGAGAGGACACAGGTTGCACAGACTACAGAGCAGAAATCAGATGATGTTCCTCTGTAGCAACTAAACATGAGGAAGGATCAGGGGGTCTATAATATGTACGTTTGTGGGCTCCTCACGGGCGGGGGAAGTAAAGTCGCAAGACTATTGTAGTGGGTAGAATGGCGACCCTCCCCCCAAAGATATGCCTAAATCCTAACCCCTGATACCTAAGAATGGGGCTTTATTTGGAAAAAGGCTCTTTGCAAATGGAATTAAAGATCTCCAGTTGAGATCAGCCTGGATTATCTAGGTGGGCCCTAAGTCCAATGACAGGTGTCCTTATAAGCAACACAGAGAGGGAGGCTCATAATGGAGAAGACCTTACAAGGTTAGAGGCAGAGCTTGGAGGCCTGGAGCCACCAGAAGCTGAAGAGACAAGAGAATATTCTCCCCCAGAGCATCTGGAGGAAGCGCAGCCCTGCAGACACCTTGATTTTGGACTTACTGTTTTACGCCACCAAGTTTGTGGTAGTTTGTTATAGCAGCCCTAGGAAATTTATGTGACTATCATTTGGAGGATAAATATCTTTCCCCCCTGGGTGTATTTCTTTCCAGTTTTGCTTTCTATAATTGTCTCTGAGAAAAATTTTAGTGCTGTTATAAAAATAATGAAAGCCCTGTCACTTTACTTCTTTTTTCCCTTTTTTTCCTCCAAATTCCTTACAGACCTCAGTTCCTTAAGGCATTCTCAGTTCTACTGAAAATCTTAGATTTTTTTTTTTCTTTCTGAAGTTGAGGGTATAGTATCCCCCTTCATGTTCTCTTTCCCCTGGAGCCCATCTTAATAGAAACAATGATAAAGTTCTGAACTTTGCCTCACCTCTGAACCTCTGAAATACCTCTAGTACCTGGGGTAAAGCTGCTCCTTATTCTGCAGAGAAGTCATGATCATTGATTGACCTGTGGACTTCACTGAGTGACTCTGAGGATCCGGTAAGAGACATTGTTGGTAGGAGTTTTGTAAACTGTGAGGTGCTGTGTAGAGACAATGATTATAGAGCCGTTAAAGCTGTTGGTTAATACGCACCAAATACGTATACACAAAACTTATGAAATCTGAGAGTCTTTAATAAAAAGCACCCTCTAGGACAGGGGTCCACATCCGGTAGTGGTCCTCGGCCTGTCAGGAACCGGGCCGCACAGCAGGAGGTGAGCAGAGGGTGAGCGAACGAAGCTTCATCTGCCGCTCCCCACTGCTCCCCATCGCTCCCCATGGCTCCCCATGGCTCCCCACCGCTCCCCATCGCTCGCATTACCAACTGAACCATCCCCACCCCCGCCCCCGTCCGTGGAAAAATTGTCTTCCACGAAACCGGTCCCTGGTGCCGAAAAGGTTGGGGACCGCTGCTCTAGGACACCTACCTGCTCAGGCTGCTCTTATGCTATACTTTGCTGCCATCTTGTGGCCTTTCTGGTAATTGTCTGTCATCGGCTTTTAGACTCAATACTTTTAGACTTGGTTTTTCTAACTATAAACTTTTGAGATTTTTGTTAAAAAAAAAAAAACAGTGATTTTTCTTTCAGAAGGAAGGTGGAAAATACAGCTCTGAAACTGTGTAGTGTCTTTCTGTGCTCTTATTTGACAGAATCTAGGAGGAATACGTTTGGAAATATCATTTGAAAAATTATGGCTGGTAAATCTGGAGATTGAAAGACTCAGACTGGTCAGAGAGACAACGGACAGTGTTGGGGAATTTAGAGGGATGAAAGCACTGATCCCATCCTGCTGTTGCTATTCCAACATTTCCTGGATATAAAATACTTGTTCAAGTATTCCTGTGTTCTCCACAGGCAGGCAGTCGTTAGCTCCTTTTATCCAGTATCTCTTTCATTTACTCCATGATCTCCAGCATCATGGCTATTGTGTATTTCTGGTCCTTTTTACTTCTTGTCTAGACCATTTCAATACCTGGTCTCCCTGTCTCCACAATCTCTTCTTTTCCTTTTGTCTTGCACATAGTGCTCGATTACTTTTCATGAAGCACTGTAGAGGCAGTACAGAATAGTGAGTAAGACTAAGATGTGGAGCCAGACTGCTAGGTTTTGCATCCTGGCTCAAACCAGATACCTGGGGCAAGTTACTTAAATACTCCATATTTCAATTTCTTTATTTGTATAATGACAATATTACCGGTACCTACTTCCTATATTTGTGATAAAGATTAAATGAGTTAATCCACATCAAAATGCCGAGTATTTAGTTAGTGTTCAATTAGTATTTGCTATTATTACTCCTCCCTACTAGAGTGTGAATTCCTTGAATGCAAGACTGTCCTCGATTTGTCTTGGCATCTTCAGATTCATAGGTCTTTTACATTTTCATCATTTGATAATTCTTTTGTTTATACAAGTGAAGAAGCACTAAACTGTTGATGGCACATTCAGGTCGCATCTTGGAACTCCCGTTACATCATTAAATGTGTCTAAGGCCATGCTATAATTTTTTTTTAATACAAAATGTTTACAAAATTTTTCAAACTTGCTATGTTTACAGTTAAGAAGCAGTAACATTTATTGAGAATTTCATATGTAATAAGCTCTGTTCAAAACGTTTTAAATGGAAAACCTTATTTAATACAACAGCTTGAGATCGGTGCTATTATCAGCATTCCCTTTTTTTTAAAATTTTGTTTTATTTATTTTTTTATATAGCAGATTCTTATTAGTCATCCATTTTATACACATCAGTGTATACATGTAAATCCCAATCTCCCAATTCATCACACCACCATCCCCACCTGCCACTGCTTTCCCGCCTTGGTGTCCATATGTTTGTTCTCTACATCTGTGTCTCAATTTCTGCCCTGCAAACCAGTTCACCTCTACCATTTTTCTAGGTTCCACATATATGCGTTAATATGCGATATTTTTCTCTTTCTGACTTACTTCACTCTGTATGACAGTCTCTAGATTTATCCACGTCTCTACAAATGACCCAGTTTCATTCCTTTTTATGACTGAGTAATATTCCATTGTACATATGTACCACATCTTCTTTTTCCATTCGTCTGTTGGTGGGCATTTAGGTTGCTTCCATGACCTGGCTGTTGTAAATAGTGCTGCAAGGAACATTGGGGTGCATGTGTCTTTTTGAATTATGGTTTTCTCTGGATATATGCCCAGTAGTGGGATTGCTGGGTCTTATGGTAATTTTTTTTTAGTTTTTGTAGGAACCTCCATACTGTTCTCAATAGTGGCTGTATCAATTAACATTCCCACCAAAAGTGCAAGAGGATTCCCTTTTCTCCACACCCTCTCCAGCATTTGTTGTTTGTAGATTTTCTGATGATGACCATTCTAACTGGTGTGAGGTGATTCCTCATTGTAGTTTTGATTTGCATTTCTCTAATAATCAGTGATGTTGAGCAGCTTTTCATGTACTTCTTGGCCATCTGTATGTCTTCTTTGGAGAAATGTCTATTTAGGTCTTCTGCCCATTTTTGGATTGGGTTGTTTGTTTTTTTAATACTGAGCTGCATGAGCTGTTTATATATTTTGGAGATTAATCCTTTGTCCATGGGTTCGTTTGCAAATATTTTTTCCCATTCTGAGGGTTGTCTTTTTGTCTTGTTTGTAGTTTCCTTTGCTTTGCAAAGTTTCATTAGGTCCCATTTGTTTATTTTTGTTTTTATTTCCATTACTCTAGGAGGTGGATCAAAAAATATCTTGCTGTGATTCATGTCAAAGAGTGTTCTTCCTGTGTTTTCCTCTAAGAGTTTTTTATAGTGTCTGGTCTTAATTTAGGGCTCTAATCCATTTTGAGTTTATTTTTGTGTATGGTGTTAGGGAGTGTTCTAATTTCATTCTTTTATATGTAGCTGTCCAGTTTTCCAAGCACCACTTATTGAAGAGGCCGTCTTTTCTCCATTGTATATCCTTGCCTCCTTTGTCATAGATTAGTTGACCATAGGTGCTTGGGTTTATCTCTGGGCTTTCTATCCTGCTCCATTGATCTATATTTCTGTTTTTGTGCCAGTGCCATATTTTCTTGATTACTGTAGCTTTCTGTATAGTCCGAAGTCAGGGAGTCCGATTCCTGCAGCTCTGTTTTTTTCCCTCAAGACTGCTTTGGCTATTTGGGGTCTTTTGTGTCTCCATACAAATTTCAAGATATTTTGTTCCAGTTCTGTAGAAAATGCCATTGGTAATTTGATAGGGATTACACTGAATCTGTAGATTGCTTTGTGTAATATAGTCATTTTCACAATATTGATTCTTCCAGTCCAAGAACATGGCATTTCTCTCCATCTGTTGGTATCATCTTTAATTTCTTTCATCAGTGTCTTATAGTTTTCTGCATACAGGTCGTTGTATCCCTAGATAGGTTTATTTCTAGGTATTGTATTCTTTTTGTTGCAATGGTAAATGGAAGTGTTTCCTTAATTTCTCTTTCAGATATTTCATCATTAGTGTATAGGAATACCAGAGCTTTCTGTGCATTAATTTTGTATCCTGCAACTTCACCACATTCATTGATTAGCTCTAGTTTTCAGGTGGCATCTTTAGGATTCTCTATGTATAGTATCATGGCATCTGCAAACAGTGACAGTTTTACTTCTTCTTTTCCAATTTGTATTCCTTGTATTTCTTTTTCTTCTTGATCTATATTTCTGCTTTTGTGCCATTACCATAATGTCTTGATTACTGTAGCTTTGTAGTATAGTCTGAAGTCAGGGAGCCTGATTGCTCCAGCTGCATTTTTCATTCTCAAGATTACTTTGGCTATTCGGGTTCTTTTGTGTTTCCATACAAATTGTGCAATTTTTTGTTCTAGTTCTGTGAAAAATGCCAGTGTTAGTTTGATAGGGATTGCACTGAATCTGTAGATTGCTTTGGGTAGCAGAGTCATTTTCACAATGTTGATTCTTCCAATCCAAGAACATGGTATATCTCTCCATCTATTTGCATCATCTTTAATTTTTCATCTGTGTCTTATAATTTTCTGCATACAGGTCTTTTGTCTCCTTAGGTAGCTTTATTCCTCGATATTTTATTCTTTTTGTTGCAGTGGTAATTTAGAGTGTTTTCTTAATTTCACTTTCAAATTTTTCATCATTAGTGTGTAAGAATGCCAGAGATTTCTGTGCATTAATTTTGTATCCTGCTACTTTACCAAATTCATTGATTAGCTCTAGTGGTTTTCTGGTACCATCTTTAGGATTCTCTATGTATAGTATCATGTCATCTGCAAACAGTAACAGCTTTACTTCTTCTTTTCCGATTTGGATTCCTTTTATTTCTTTTTCTTCTCTGATTGTTGTGGCTAAAACTTCCAAAACTATGTTGAATAAGAGTGGTGAGAGTGGGCAACCTTGTCTTGTTCCTGATCTTAGTGGAAATGGTTTCAGTTTTTCACCATTAAGAATGATGTTTGCTGTGGGTTTGTCATACATGGACTTTATTATGTTGAGGAAAGTTCCCTCTATGCCTACTTTCTGCAGGGTTTTTGTCATAAATGGGTGTTGAATTTTGTCAAAAGCTTTTTCTGCATCTATTGAGATGATCATATGGTTTTTCTTCTTCAATTT
Organism: Delphinus delphis; assembly: GCF_949987515.2. Classification (NCBI taxonomy): domain Eukaryota; kingdom Metazoa; phylum Chordata; class Mammalia; order Artiodactyla; family Delphinidae; genus Delphinus; species Delphinus delphis. The sequence continues at coordinate 75,748,986 of NC_082686.1, forward strand.
ATTAATGTGGTGTATCACATTGATTGAATTGCATATATTGAAGAATCCTCGCATTCCTGGGATAAACCCCCTTGATCATGGTGTATGGTCCTTTTAATGTGATGTTGGATTCTGTTTGCTAGTATTTTGTTGAGGATTTTTGCATCTATGTTCATCAATGATATTGGCCTGTAGTTTTCTTTCTTTGTGACATCTTTGTCTAGTTTTAGTATCAGGGTGATGGTGGCCTTGTAGAATGAGTTTGGGAGTGTTCCTCCCTCTGCTATACTTTGGAAGAGTTTGAGAAGGATAGGTGTTAGCTCTTCTCTAAATGTTTCATAGAATTCGCCTGTGAAGCCATCTGGTCCTGGACTTTTGTTTGTTGGAAGATTTTTCATCACAGTTTCAATTTCAGTGCTTGTGATTGGTCTGTTCATATTTTCTATTTCTTCCTGGTTCAGTCTCAACAGGTTGTGCATTTCTAAGAATTTGTCCATTTATTCCAGGTTGTCCATTTTATTGGCATAGAGTTGCTTGTTGTAATCTCTCATGATCCTTTGTATTTCTGCAGTGTCAGTTGTTACTTCTCCTTTTTCATTTCTAATTCTATTGATTTGAGTCTTCTCCCTTTTTTTCTTGATGAGTCTGGCTAATGGGTTATCAATTTTGTTTCTTTTCTCAAAGAACCAGCTTTTAGTTTTATTGATCTTTGCTATTGTTTCCTTCATTTCTTTTTCATTTATTTCTGATCTGACCTTTCCTTCTGCTAACTTTGGGTGTTTTTTGTTCTTCTTTCTCTAATTGCTTTAGGTGCAAGGTTGGTTGTTTATTTGAGATGTTTCCTGTTTCTTAAGGTAGGATTGTATTGCTATAAACTTCCCTCTTAGAACTGCTTTTGCTGCATTCCATAGGTTTTGGGTCTTCCTGTCTCCATTGTCATTTGTTTCTAGGTATTTTTTGATTTCCTCTTTGATTTCTTCAGTGATCCCTTCGTTATTAAGTAGTGTGTTGTTTTGCCTCCATGTGTTTGTATTTTTTACAGATCTTTCCCTGTAATTGATATCGAGTCTCATAGTGTTGTAGTCGGAAGATACTTGATACGATTTCAATTTTCTTAAATTTACCAAGGCTAGATTTGTGACCCAAGGTATGATCTATGCTGGAGAATATTCCATGAGCACTTGAGAAAAATGTGTATTCTGTTGTTTTTGGATGGAATGTCCTATAAATATCAATTAAGTCCATCTTGTTTAATGTATCATTTAAAGCTTGTATTTCTTTATTTATTTTCATTTTGGATGACCTGTCCATTGGTGAAAGTGGGGTGTTAAAGTCCCCTACTATGATTGCGTTCCTGTCGATTTCCCCTTTTATGGCTGTATTTGCCTTATGTACTGAGGTCCTCTTATGTTGGGTGCATAAATATTTACAATTGTTATATGTTCTTCTTGGATTGATCCCTTGATCATTATGTAGTGTTCTTCTTTGTCTCTTGTAGTAGTCTTTGTTTTAATGTCTATTTTTTCTGATATGAGAATTGCTACTCCAGCTTTCTTTTGATTTCCATTTGAATGGAGTATCTTTTTCCATCCCCTCACTTTCAGTCTGTATGTGTCCCTAGGTCTGAAATTGGTCTCTTGTAGACAGCATATATACAGGTCTTGTTGTTTTATCCATTCAGCCAATCTGTGTCTTTTGGTTTGAGCATTTAATCCATTTATATTTAAGGTAATATCGATATGTATGTTCCTATTACCATTTTCTAAATTGTTTTGGATTTTTTATTGTAGGTCTTTTCCTTTTGTGTTTCCTGCCTATAGCAGTTCCTTTAGCACTTGTTGTAAAGCTGGTTTGGTGGTGCTGAATTCTGTTAGCTTTTGCTTGTGTGTAAAGGTTTTAATTTCTCTGTCAAGTCTGAATGAGTTCTGTGCTGTGTAGAGTAATCTTTGTTGTAAGTTTTTCTCCTTCATCACTTTAAATATGTCCTGCCAGTCCCTTCTGGCTTGCAGAGTTTCTGCTGAAAGATCAGCTGTTAACCTTATGGGGATTCCCTTGTGTGTTATTTTTCCCTTGCTGCTTTTACTAGTTTTCTTTGTATTTAATTTTTGACAGTTTGATTAATATGTGTCTTGGCATGTTTCTCCTTGGATTTATCCTGTATGGGACTCTGTGCTTCCTGGACTTTTTAAAAACTATTTCCTTTCCCATATTAGGAAAGTTTTCAACTATAATCTCTTCAAATATTTTCTCAGTCACTTTCTTTTTCTCTTCTTCTTCTGGGACCCCTATAATTCGAATGTTGATGCATTTGATGTCCCAGAGGTCTCTGAGACTGTCCTCAGTTATTTTCATTCTTTTGTCTTTATTCTGCTCTGCAGTAGTTATTCCCACTATTTTATCTTCCAGGTCACTTATCGGTTCTTCTGCCTCAGTTATTCCACTATTAATCCCTTCTGGAGTGTTTTTAATTTCGTTTATTGTGTTGTTCATCATTGCTTGTTTCCTCTTTAGTTCTTCTAGGTCCTCGTTAAATGTTTCTTGCATCTTCTCTATTCTATTTCCAAGATTTTGGATCATTTTTACTATGATTATTCTGAATTCTTTTTCAGGTAGACTGCCTATTTCCTCTTCAGTTGTTAGGTCTGGTGGGTTTCTACCTTGCTCCGTCATTTGCTGTGTGTTTTTCTGTCTTTTCATTTTGCTTATCTTACTGTGTTTGGGCTCTCCTCTTCGCAGGCTGCAGGTTCGTAGTTCCTGTTGTTTTTGGTGTCTGTCCCCAGTGGCTAAGGTTGGTTCAGTGGGTTGTGTAGGCTTCCTGGTGGAGGGGACTAGTGCCTGTGTTCTGGTGGATGAGGCTGGACCTTGTCTTTCTGGTGGGCAGGTCCACATCTGGTGGTGTGTTTTGGGGTGCCTGTGGCCTTATTATGATTTTAGGCAGCCTCTCTGCTAATGGATGGGACTGTGTTCCTGTCTTGCTAGTGGTTTGTCGTAGGGTGCCCAGCACTGTAGCTTGCTGGTCATTGAGTGAAGCTGGGTGTTGGTGTTGAGATGGAGATCTCTGGGAGATTTTCGCTGTTTGATATTATGTGGAGCTGGGAGGTCTCTTGTGGACCAGTGTCCTGAAGTTGGCTCTTCCACCTCAGTGGCACAGCCCTGATGCCTGGCTGGAGCACCAAGAGACTGTTCTCCACACGGCTCAGAATAAAAGGGAGAAAAAATAAAAAGAAAGAAAGAGGATAAAATAAAATAAAGTAAGATAAAATAAAATAAAGTTATTAAAATAAAAAATAATCATAAAAAATGTTTTCAAGTAAAAAAAAAAAAATGGACAGACAGAACCCTAGGACAAATGGTGAAAGCAAAGCTATACAGACAAAATCTCATGCAGAAGCATACACATACACACTCACAAAAAGAGGAAAAGGGGAAAAATAATATATCTTGCTCCCAAAGTCCACCTCCTCAATTTGGGATGATTTGTTGTCTATTCAGGTATTCCACAGATGCAGAGTACATCAAGTTGATTGTGGAGCTTTAATCCGCTGCTTCTGAGGCTGCTGGGAGAAATTTCCCTTTCTCTTCTTTGTTCGCACAGCTCCCAGGGTTCTGCTTTGGATTTGGCCCCGCCTCTGAGTGTAGGTCACCTGAGGGTATCTCTTCTCTGCTCAGGCAGGACAGGGTTAAAGAGCAGCTGATTTGGCGGCTCTGGCACACTCAGGCAGCGGCGGGGGTGGGGGTGGGGCATTAGGTGTACGGATGCAGGGCGAGCGTGCAGTGACAGAGGCCAGCGTGACGTTGCACCAGCCTGAGGTGCACCGTGTGTTCTCCCGGGGAAGTTGTCCCTGGATCACGGGACCCTGGCAGTGGCGGGCTGCACAGGCTCCTGGCAGGGGAGGTGGGGGGAGTAACCTGTGCTTGCACATATGCTTCTTGGTGACTGCAGCAGCAGCCTTAGCATCTCATGCCCGTCTCTGGGGTCCGTGCTGTTAGCCGCAGCTCGCACCCGTCTCTGGAGCTCCTTTACGCAGAGCTCTTAATCCCCTCTCCTCGTGCACCAGGAAACAAAGAAGCAAGAAAAAGTCTCTTGTCTCTTTGGCAGCTCCAGACTTTTCCCGGACTCCCTCTCGGCTAGCCGTGGCGCACTAACCCCTTCAGGCTGTGTTCACACCACCAACCCCAGTCCTTTTCCTGCATCCAACTGAAGCCCGAGCGTCAGCCCCCAGACCCCGCCCGTCCCGGCGGGTGAGCAGACAGGCCTCTCGGGCTGGTGAGTGCTGGGTGGCACCGATCCTCTGTGCAGGAATCTCTCCGCTGTGCCCTCCGCAGCCCTGTTGCTGTGCTCTCCTCTGTGGCTCCGAAGCCTTTCCCCTCTGCCACCCGCAGTCTCCACTGCGAAGGGGCTTCTAGTGTGTGGAAACCTTTCCTCCACAGCTCCCTCCCACTGGTGCAGGTCCCATCCCTATTCTTTTGCCTCTGTTTTTTCTTTTGGCCTACCCAGGTATGTGGGGAGTTTCTTGCCTTTTGGGAGGTGTGAGGTCTTCTGCCAGCATTAAGTGGGTGTTCTATAGGAGCACTTCCACGTGTAGATGTATTTCTGGTGTATCTTTGGGGAGGAAGGTGATCTCTGTGTCTTACTCTTCCACCATCTTCTCCAACTCTATTTCATTTATTTCTGCTCTGATCTTTATGATCTCTTTCCTTCTGCTAACTTTTGGTTTTGTTTGTTCTTCTTTCTCTACTTCCTTTAGGTGTAAGTTTAGATTGTTTGTTTGAGATTTTTCTTGTGTCTTGAGGTAGGCTTGTATTGCTATAAACTTCCCTCTTAGAACTGCTTTTGCTGCATCCCATAGGTTTTGGATCATCGTGTTTTGATTGTCATTTGTCTCTAGGTATTTTTTTATTTCCTCTTTGATTTCTTCAGTGATCTCTTGGTTATTTAGTAACATATTGTTTAGCCTCCAATGTATTTGTGTTTTTTACATTTTTTCCCCTGTAATTGATTCCTAATCTCATAGCGATGTGGTCATAAAAGATGCCTGGTATGATTTCAATTTTCTTAAATTTACTGAGCCTTGATTTGTGACCCAAGATGTGATCTATCCTGGATAATGTTCCGTGCGCACTTGAGAAGAAAGTGTAATTTGCTGTTTCTGGATGCAGTGTCCTATAAATATCAATTAACCCTGTCTGATCTGTTGTGTTATTTAAAGCTTGTGTTTCCTTGTTAATTTTCTGTTTGGATGATCTGTCCATTGGTGTAAGTGAGGTGCTAAAGTCCCCCACTATTATTGTGTTACTGTCGATTTCCTCTTTTATAGCTGTTAGCAGTTGCCTTATGTATTGAGGTGCTCCTATGTTGGTTGCATATATATTTATAATTGTTATATCTTCTTCTTGGATTGATCCTTTGATTGTTATATAGTGTCCTTCCTTGTCTCTTATAACATTCTTTATTTTAAAGTCAATTTTATCTGATATGAGTATTGCTACTGCAGCTTTCTTTTGATTTCCATTTGCATGGAATATCTTTTTCCATCCCCTCGCTTTCAGTCTGAATGTGTCCCTAGGTCTGAAGTGGGTCTCTTGTAGACAGCATATATATGGGTCTTGTTTTTGTATCCATTCAGCAAGCCTGTATCTTTTGGTTGGAGCATTTAATCCATTCATGTTTAAGGTAATTATCGATATGTATGTTCCTATGACCATTTTCTTAATTGTTTTGGGTTTGTTTTTGTAGGTCCTTTTCTTCTCGTGTGTTTCCCACTTAGAGAAGTTCCTTTAGCATTTGTCATAGAGCTGGTTTGGTGGTGCTGAATTCTCTTAGCTTTTGCTTGTCTGTAAAGCTTTCGATTTCTCCATGGAATCTGAATGAGATCCTTGACAGGTAGAGTAATCTTGGTTGTAGGTTCTTCCCTTTCATCCCTTTCATCACTTTAAGTATATCATGCCACTCCCTTCTGGCTTGTAGAGTTTCTGCTGAGAAATCAGCTGTTAACCTTATGGGAGTTCCCTTGTATATTATTTGTCATTTTTCCCTTGCTGCTTTCAGTAATTTTTCTTTGTCTTTAATTTTTGCCAATTTGATTACTATGTGTCTCGGTGTGTTTCTCCTTGGGTTTATCCTGTATGGGACTCTCTGCACTTCCTGGACTTGGTGGTTATTTCCTTTCCCATGTTAGGGAATTTTTCGACTGTAATCTCTTCAAATATTTTCTCTGGACCTTTCTCTCTCTCTTCTCCTTCTGGGACCCCTATAATGCCAATGTTGTTGCATTTAATGTTGTCCGAGAGTTCTCTTATCTGTCTTTATTTCTTTTCATTCTTTTTTCTTCTGTTCCGCAGCAGTGAATTCCACCATTCTGTCTTCCAGGTCACTTATCTGTTCTTCTGCCTCAGTTATTCTTCTATTGATTTCTTCTAGTGTATTTTTCATTTCAGTTATTGTGTTGTTCATCTCTGTTTGGTTGTTCTTTAATTCTTCTAGATCTTTTTAAAACATTTCTTGCATCTTCTTGATCTTTGTCTCCATTCTTTTTCCAAGGTCCTGGATCATCTTCACTATCATTATTCTGAATTCTTTTTCTGGAAGGTTGCCTAGCTCCACTTCATTTAGTTGTTTTTCTGGGGTTTTATCTTGTTCCTTCATCTGTTACATAGCCCTCTGCCTTTTCCTCTTGTCTCTCTTTCTGTGAATGTGGTTTTTGTTCCATAGGCTGCAGGACTGTAGTTCTTCTTCAGCATTCCCATTTTATATAAAGGAAACAAAGATGTGGGGAAGTCCCACATCGTGTAAGAAGTTGAGACCAGTTTAGCACTAATGCAGTTTGTCTCAAGTTTTTATTCTTAAGTGACCTCAGTGCTATAAATACTTTCTTCTTTATTGTCTGGTTTCAATTCTGAGATGCTGTTTCTGAACATCAAAGACAGAAAACATTTTAAAGATTCTGAACCCAGTGGAACGTAGACTGCCAAGCTCACTGCCGTATCGCTGTTGCATCAGACCTTGCCTTGCAGTAGCCTCTTCTGTGAACAGTGCTCTGTTTGATAATGAGCTGTGAACACTGGTTTTAGGTGCACTTGGATTGTTGTAAGTGTGGAGGTCTGAAGGCCACAAGGGCCAAGTATTTTTAAGTTTGTTGCAGAAGATAAAACAATGATTCTATTCCTATAGTGTATTGTCTGACATACCGCAAACCACTTCCTGCTCCAAATGCTGGCCTGTGTTGGAAAGTCTTCCTGAGAAGACTGGGTCCCTGAAGTACAAAGTGGACCTGACAATGCATTCCCTGAGGTAAGTAGAGCAGCCAGAGCTTCTGGATGTTCCAGGAAGAGCACACGTGGTCTAGTTTTCAGACTTGGTCCCATTGTCCTGAGTTTTTACCCATTGGTACATATTTTAATGGTACACTTATTCCTGCACCCTATAAATAATTATTAAGGGTCCTCTAAATTCAAGTTACATTAAGGTAACGTAGAGATTGTATCTTCTCCAGGTGTTCCGCAAGGGGAATCTCATCTATCTGGTACACCTTACTGCACTTAATAGTTCTCTCATTTATTCATTCATTCCAAGTTTATTCAAAACTACATGTGTTCACCTACTCTACAGAAAATGCTGCCAGGTGCCATCAGGGATGGTAAGTTTGTTAAAGATATTTAAAAAGTAGATATAAATATAACCTAGAAATCATTTTATCTTTTGAGATGGAATTAAAATGGAAAGAATTTTTATCCCTCGTTCCTTGCCTTCTTTCTGGTGATTTTCTAGGGAAGCTGTATTTCTCCTAGACGCCTCAAACTCTTTTTTTTTTTTTAATATTTATTTATTTAGCTGCGTTTTGTCTTAGTTGCGGCATGCGGGATCCAGCTCCCTGACCAGGGATCGAACCCAGGCCCCCCACATTGGGAGCAGGGAGTCCCAGCCACTGGACCACCAGGGAAGTCTCTACACCTCAAACTCTTAAGTCACTGCTTGTGCAGAATTAGTTCAATTTATGTATCATGCTTTTTCATCCATTTTTGCTAGTCATTGCTTACTACCTCATTCCTTCACTTTATCCAAGTATCAACTGACATGATCTTGGACTTCCCAGCCTCCAGACCTCTGGAAAATAAGTTTCTGTTTTTTATGAGCTACCTTATTTTCTTATAGATGTTGAGGCTAAGATAGACTCCATTCTGTCTCTCTTTTTTTTTTTTTCTCACATCTTCTCTTCTGTACTTCAGGACCACATCCTCAGTTGCTTTTGGAGATACGATCCTACCCCAAAAAAGCTATCTTCTTAAAAAAACTTTTCTTCCTGTTAAACTAACTGATATTTTTCTCTGCTATATACAGAAAATTTTAACTTCGAAAAAACGCAGGCCCACTAAATGCCAATCGTCCATTAATAACAAAAACACATATCTTGTTATACACTTCCTCAAACTTGAGGTGAATTAATTCTTTTAATCCTTATAACAACTCTATAATATAGGTACTCTTATGATCCCTATTTTGTCAGATAAGAAAACTGAGGAATAGAGAGGTTAGGATTCCAAACTAGGCAGTGTGGCTCCAAAGTCTATGCTTTAAATCTTAAGGTATACTACCTATCACTATATTTATCTATTGATAATAGCCGAGTTAAATATTGAACAATTATATAGTTTCTCTCTTTGTTTCAAAACACCAATGGTATATATTTGTTAATAAAGCACCACTCAGACCCTTTATTTGGACGTAATTGTGTTCACATATTTAAACTTGCCAAGTCCTAATCAAGATACCATCCTCAAACATTACCATTCTTCTTCTTTGGGTTTAGCTTGATTTTTCCTCTTTTAAGAAGTAATCAAAGTTGAAATGAACCTGTCTCTCCTCAGTTTCTGATATCAAACCATTGGCAGTAATAGAAGCAAGCCAGGAGGAAGATAGGATTGTGTGTGCAAAACCATTATTGTGTGGGCAAGTGCTGAATGTGTGAGTTGTGAGCCTGGTGAAACACCTAATCCTTGTCATACAGTGTTGAGGTGGGAGGGACCTTAAAGTTTGGGTTGTCTAACCACTCATCAGATGCTTGAATTTTGTCTCTGATTATTTTTAGCTTATACCACCTCTTGATATATTCCTTTAGACTTGGGTAGATCTAACTTTGTTATTTTGAACTGAAATCTCTTTAATTTTAACTTCAACCATGGGTCTCAGTTCTAAATCTCCTGGGATCACATAAACAAGTCCAGTCTTCTTTTACATGGTGTATAAAGTATAAAGACCACTTACATGTCCAGTTTGGTCTTGAGTTTTCAAGCTCCTTTGAGGGTTTTTAAGACAAGACTTTGAGTCTCCTCATTACCCTGATCATGTAATTTGAACTTCGTCCTAGGGAGAACACTGTGTCTATGACTAGGTCAGCCAAACAGTGCTGGTTTCAGTGTGGGAGCTCTTTGTGAATGTCTGATGGAGAGTGTTTAAAATGAGAACTGAGCGAACAAGAGAGACAGTTGTTTGCAAGAAAAGGTTAGTGGATAGAACACAGTAAGCTAGTAAGCTTCTTAGAGGTAGGATTGATATCACCCAAAATTTATCATTTTTTCCCCAATTTTTTTATTAATTAGCATAATGAATAGTACACCTATTTGCTGGTGACAGATATATTTTATTGTAAATAATATATAATTCAGTTATTTATCCCATGGTGACAAGACAGCCTATATAAATTTTGTTTGTTAGTAAGAGTTATGTCTGGTACAATTCTAGTTTGTTGTGGGTTTTTATTTTCATAGATTTTTATAAAGTAAAAATGAATGCATCCTTTGTGTTTATTATAGTTTAAAGTGAAATTTAAAATCAGTAAAATACAGAAATCTTTAATATATAATTTGTAGAGATTTGACAATGTAACCAACACATCAATCAAGATATATAACATTTCCATCACTCCAGAGAATATCCTCATGTCCACTTCTGGTCAGTTACCATCCCCCCTAATATGCAACCAGTCTTCCAGTTTTAATCATCATAAATTAGTTTGACCTGATCTTGAATTTCATATAAATGGAATCATACAGTACATACTGTTTTATATATGACTTCTTTCACTCCACATATTATTTTTGAGATTCACCCATGTTGTGTTTCAGTAGTTTATTCTTTTTAAATTGCTATTATTCTATTATATACCTATACCACAAACTATCCATTTTAATTTTATTAGACATTTGGATTATTTCCAGTTTTTGATTATTTTGAATAAAGCTGATAGAAACACTCATGTACAAGTTTTTTATGCTATGTCTTCACTTCTTTTGTGTAAAAGAGTGGAAGTGTTGGGACACGGTGTAAGTGTATTTTTGACTTTATAATGAGCTGCCAACAACTTTCCAAACAATCTGATGCTATTGTAAATGATTTTTAGAAAAGTTATTTTCCAGTCATTTGTAACATAGTACACTCCCAAAATACGAGTGTTCCAGTTGGTCTACCTTCTCACCAATTATAGTGTTTTCAACCTTTTTAAAATGAAGTAGTATGGCATCATCATTTTAATTTGCATTTCTCTGTTGACTAATGATGTTGCAAACCTTTTCATATGTTTATTGGTCCTTTGTATATCTTCTTTTTTGAAATGACTGTACAAATATTTTGCTTAATTTTAAATTTGTGTTTTGTCTTTGTTTTGTTGATTTTTAGAACAGACGTATATATGTTGTAGAAATATATATATATATATATTTGGAGAGAGAGAGAGAGAGGACATTGATTATATATAGGATTAATATCACCCCAAATTTCTCTTTTGTCCCCCAATTTGTATACTGGTTGGTCATTGTATACTAGGTCATTCCCCATTCTCCCCTTTTCCCCATCCTTGGCAACCACTAATTTTTCTGTTTCTATAGATTTGCCTTCTGGGCATGTCATATAACTGGAATCATATGATATCTGGCTTTTTACAACTGGCTACTTTCACTTAGCGTAATGTTTTCAAGGTTTGCCCATGATGTAGCATAGATCAATACTTCATTCCTTTTTGTGGCTGACTATTCCGTAGAATGGATATACTACATTTCATTTATCCATTCATTTTTTAAAACTTTTTATTTTATGTTGGAGTATAGTTGGTAACAATGTTGTGTTAGTGTCAGGTGTACAGCAAAGTGATTCAGTTATATATATACATGTATCTATTCTTTTTCAAATTCTTTTCCCATTTAGGTTGTTACATAATATTGAACGGAGTCCCCTGTGTTATACAGTAGGTCCTTGTTGGTTATCCATTTAAAATATAGCAGTGTGTACATGTTAATCCCAAACTCCCTAACTATCCTTCCCCCGACCCTTCCCCCAGTAACCATTATGTTTGATTTGCTAGAAATTTATTAATGATATTTTTGTACCAATGTCTATGAGGATATTGATTTGTATTTTCTTTTCATTAATAGCTTTGTCAGTTTTGGGGGAAGTTTTCTTTCCTCCTTTAATTTATGAAAGTTTATTTAAGATTAGTATTCTTCCTTCCTTAATGTTTGATATAGTTCAGCAGTAAAACCAAGTGGGCCCACAGCTTTCTTTTGGGGAAGGATTTCGTTTACAAATACAAATTCTTTATCAGACATAGGGTTATACACATTTTCTTTTTCTGTCAATTTTAAATTTACTTTTCAAGGAATTCATAATTTTACCTCATTTGAATATACTGGCATGAGGATGTTCATAACAATCTCTTTTTGCACATGTTACATGCATACGGGATTTGTGGCGGTGTTTTATCTACTAAGCTGTGGTAGGTAGGGTTTAACAATTTTAGTACTTTCTCCAAAAAAATTTTTGGCTTTGTTAATTTTCTATACTGTTTGTTTTATATTTCATTGTTTTGTGCTGTTTATTATTTCCTTTCTTTGATTTATTTTGGTTTAATTTGCTCTACTTTTTGTACCTTCTTAAGTTTAAACCTTAGATTATTGATTTTAAAATGTTCTTCTTTTCTAACATGAGAATTTAAAGCTTATATTATTTATTTCTAAGACCTGCTTAAGCTGTATCACACAGATGTATAGTGCTTTATTTTCATTTATATTTTCAAATATTTTCTAATTTCCCTTGTGAGTTCTTCTTTTGCTTGGGTTATTTACAAGTGTTCTATTAAATTTTTGGAAGACAGTTTGTCAGCTTTTACAAAACCAAACATACTCTTACCGAATGAATCACACTCCTTGATACTTACCCAAATAAATTGAAAACCTGTCAACACAAAAACCTGCAAACAATGTTTATCATTTCTTGTAGTGTACTTTCTGCAAGCAACAAATTCCCTCAGTTTGCATTTATCAACAATTATTTTATCCTCATTTTTGAAATATTGTTCCTATAAGATACAGAATTCTGAGCTGAAATTTAAAAAAAAATTTCAGTACTTTAAAGCTGTTATAAGATTTTCTAGCCTCTATTCTTTTCTGATGAGAGTCAGATCTTTCTTATTATTTTCCTGTATGTAATATTTTTATTACTTTGTGGCTGCTTTTCAGATTTTCTTTTTATCATTGTTTTCAGCAGTTTGATTGTAGCATACCTGGTTGAAGGTTTCTTTCTATTTATATGGCTTAGGGTTGGATATGTAGGTGTGGATATGTAGGATGACTTTTAAAACAAATTTGGAATTTTCACATTTTTTCTCTGCTCCCTTCTCTCTCTTTTTCTCTCTCTCTCTTCTTCCCCTCTGGGAACTTAAATTACACTTATTTGGATTACCTGAACTACCAAGGCTCTGTTCTTTTTAAGTTCTGTCTTCAGAATTTCGATTCATATATCTTCAAGTTTATTGACCCTTTCTTTTGTTGTGTCCAGTCTGCTGTACATCTACCCAGTAAATGTATTCAAGTACAGTATTTTTCAGTTCTAGGATTTAAATGAAAAACAAATTCATGATCATATATGTAATAGCTGCTTTAAAGCCCTCGTCTTCTAACTTTAACCTCTTTGTCATCTTGAGATCTATTTATATTAACTTCTTTTACTTTTGATTGTGAGCTACATTTTTCCTACTTCTTTGTGTGTCTAGAATACTTATAAGTATGCCAGATTATTATGGATGGTATATTGTAGGGAACATAGAGTACGTCGTTTTTCTTTGAAGAGTTTTGTTCTGGCAAGTAGTTAAACTATTGGTGGTATCTCTTGATGTAGTTACAATTGATTTTATGCTTTATTTCAATATTGTTCTTAGTCTTTGGCATGGCTTTTACTATAGGGCATGATCTTTACTCCTAGGCATGATCTTTCTGGCATCTCATTTCAATGTCCAAGTTGCTCAGCAAGGCTGTTCCACTCTGGATGGGTTAGAATTCGGACATCTCTGAGCATTGGTTAATGTATTGTTACCTCCATGCAGATGAACACAGGACTTAGCACTGCAGCAGCTGCTCTATGAGGGCTTTAGGGAGTCTCTACCTGCATATGAGTAGTGCCTATTTTGGCCAAGGACCTGAGGGCAATCTCTTAGAGGTTTTCTTGCTTCCCTTACTCCATGCAGCTACCTTTCTCCAATACTCTGTTGCACAGATTCAAGCCACTTCAGCAGCCCCAAACTCTGATTTATGCCTCCTTATCTCAGTGAAATTGACATTCTCCATTTGGGGTCTGGCTTCCATGTTGCCTCTGGAAAATGGCCCCAGGTGAAAAGCTGGAATTAATGTGGAGCTTACCTCATAGTTTCCCTTTCTCTCAGGGATCATGGTTCTGTGCTGTGTTACCCAACACCTAGAAATAGTTTCCTGATAGATTTTGTTCAGTTTTATAGTTGTTTGTGTCAGGAAAGTAAGTCTGATGCTAGTTACTTTGCCATGGTTAGAAGCAGAAGTTCTGGAACTTTACCCATTGTGTTTATATTTAATATGACACACACAATCCATTCTTGGCTGCTATGGCTCCTGACCTAGGTGACTCTAAGTCTCACAGTTACATGAATTCAAGGGAGAGGAAGCTAGATTCAGTGGAGCAAAAATTTCCTTCTTTTTAAAGAATGAAAAAAAAAGATGTTTATATTATTCAAAATATTTGAAATATTTTAATGTACTTTTAAAATTTCATTTTGTTAAATCTATTACAAAACCTTCATTGACTCTTATTTTTTCTTGAATTAACTCTGAACTTTTTAGCTACGTATCCGAAATCTTTCATCATGTAGCTCCAACCTATGTTTCCGCCCCTCCCTCCTACATTGTCTGACCTGATGCTCTAGTTTTGTGACTATCTGTTCTTTCAGAAACCCTTTCCGTTTCTTTATGGCCTAGCAAACATGACATACTACATTCCTTATGATTCATTTCCTTATCTCTCTTTTCCAATGTTAATTTATTTCCCATATATGGCACTTTCACACATTCTGCTGAGAATAGCCATTGTTCTATCATGAATGAAAAATGTCTATGGAAGTCTCCTTTTTGATTTTGAGCTCCTTTTCTACTTATCATAATGCCAGGAGCTTGTATATCATTACTTCTTCCTCTCTTCCACTTTTCATGTACAGTTAATTACCACATTCTATCAATTACATGTCCTAAGCATCCAAACCTGTTCTCCCATTTGCCACAGGGTAGGCCTGGCAACTTCTTGTCAGAACAACTTGGTCTTCTTCACTTCCATACTGGTACCAGAGTAATCCTTTTGAAACACATATTTGATTACGGAAAACTCTGAATTAAAATCTTTCAGTGGATTTGCCATGATAAAAAGTTCAAGCTTCTTAGCCTGGTTAATTAGCTGGCATGATATAGTTTAAAGAAGTATAACCTAAAAGATCCACTTTAATGCCTATTGAGTAAAACAGAAGTAGGTTGCAGCAGGAAAGTAACAAAGATTCAGGAAAGGCTTCTTTGTTGACAACAAACCAAGTGAACATGTTTTTTCAAAGTTTTAAGAAAGCTGTATTTTAATGAGTTATTTCCATAGGAACATATTATAGATCACTTTTGGGAATTAGTGTTCCTTTCTGATTTTTTGGTTATTAGTGCCAGTTTAAAAAAAATAGTTTGTTGTTATTGCTGAATAAAAATATCAGTACATGTGTTTGGAGGAATGTAACACTACAGCTCAGGAAATTCATGTCTGTCTTAAAATCTTTCGGCTTCTGGCACAGAATGAGGATTGTTATTAAAGAACAGTACCATCAGAATTAATAATGAGGATTGGGGGCTTCCCTGGTGGCGCAGTGGTTGAGAATCTGCCTGTTAATGCAGGGGACTCGGGTTCGAGCCCTGGTCTGGGAGGATCCCACATACCGCGGAGCAACTAGGCCCGTGAGCCACAACTACTGAGCCTGCGCGTCTGGAGCCTGTGCTCTGCAACAAGAGAGGCCGAGAGAGTGAGAGGCCCGCATACCACGATGAAGAGTGGCCCCTGCTTGCCACAACTAGAGAAAGCCTTCGCACAGAAACGAAGACCCAACACAGCCAAAATAAATAAATTAATTAATAAACTCCTACCCCCAACATCTTCTTAAAAAAAAAAAAAAAGAAAATGAGAATCAGAATCTGGCTAATAATACTTTGAGGAATTAATTGACCCTTATCCTAAGTATGGTAGATGAGTCATGGTAGTACCAAGAAAAGGACAGGTGATAGCCACATAGTTGGTAAGCAGCAGGCAATGAAGTGAAATCCTTTGGAAATGGTTTTAGAAATGAAAGGCTTGAAGTCTGCTCCATGTTGGATCACTATGTTGCTAGTTGTTAATTTTCTTGAGTGATTCATTTCCCTTCTCTGAGCCTCAGTTTTTTCCACTTATACAGTGAAGGCATTGGATTGTATAATATCTTAACTCTATCAATTCTAATGTTCTTTTGTGAAATTGAAATTTAAAAAATATTTCCACTTCATGCTTTATGTTATAAACATGTATCAGTGCTTTAGGACTTAGGGCCTTTAAATTGCTTCATGTTATCCATTGTCACCAATCCAGTTGACAGGAACTCTTAAGTTCTCTTTCTGTGCATGCATGCTCTTTCTGAGATCAGCCTCCCCCTCCTCTGCCTCAGTGTATCCTAAAACAAAACTGGAAATGTGTATACTTTTGGATATCAGTCAAAATTACTCACTTAAAAGTATAGCTAAGGAAGTCATGACCAAATCCTGTAATAATTTAAAAGTTTCTTATTTCATTTTTTTTTTTTTTGACTTCACTTCTGGTTCTAGTCATGTATCTTCTGCAACTGCAAAGGCCTCCAGTAAATTTCCTAGCTGATGCTTGGAAAGTATTTTCAAAGGAATACAGCATTCTTTCTTGGTATGTGTTGAAGAAAAATGTGGCAGAGGTTATAGAGAAGAAAGTGATGATTGGGACTGCAGTGACTAAGAGATAACCCTGGCCAGTCCCATAGTCAGAATACTAGTTCAATGGACAAGTGCTGGTCTTGTGAACCTAGACCAAATATTTTGAAGAACTATAAGTTGGGGAGTGTTTCCTGTTGGTTTTGGAATCAGTTTTGTATTCTGAAAGTTGAAGAGAATTTAATATCATGTCCATGTGGCCAATTTTACTGCAATATAAGCTATAATTTGTATAAAAAACAAGGTCTGTCAGCTACAATATACTTTTGCAAATATTTTAGCCAAGTATAAAGTACAATCATGATTAATTTGACACAACTTTCCCTAAATGAGTTGGCACAGTTAATGTGATAGAAAAGAGAACATGGTACATAAAAAAAGAAAAAGAAAAGAGAGAGACTGGGGTTTTGCTGAAGGAGCAGAGGTATTGTGAAGAAAATAGTAAACTTAGATGAGTTTCTCTATAGTGTAACCAGTCTTAGGAAGACTGATTCATGCTGACTAATGCACAAGAAACAACATGCTGTTAATAGGTCAGTTGTCAGTGGGTGCGTTTGCACTGGGAGAGAGACCTCACGTGCTCCACTGCCACTGGAAATTGCCAGTCTGCTTTCTACAAAGAGTTTCATGTATAGTTCATAGAAAATTAAAATAGTAATGACATGCACTCTTGGGATATGTGTAATTATTACAGAGAGGGTTGGGTATTTCTAAGGAATACTTGCCGAGGCTGAACTAAAATCTGGGTGGTTGCTCTTACCTTACCCCAGTGCCTGAACATCCTCATGGTTCTCAGGTATGGAGTGGACCATACCACTTACCTACTCATTTATTTATGAACAGATATTTATTGAGTATTTACTGTGTGACAGATATGGTTCTGGTCTCTGGAAATATATTGATGAATAAGAGAAACAAAGTTCCTGCCCTCATAAAGCTTATATTCTAGGTGGAAGGAGAATAAGAACTGAATCAGGTAGCTACTGTCAAATCCTTACTCTCCAGTTGTGGTTTTGGTATATTCTTTATCTGTCACAATATCCTTTTTTTTTTTTTTTATAAAGGCAGCAGTTTCGCATGACAATCATGTCGCAGATTTTAAAATTACAACCCATCTTAAATTTCTCCTTTATGTGTGAATATATCTGAAATAGATCTTTCCACAGATGATCTTAAAAGGCTGAGATTGCTGTGGTATACACTTGCAATGTTAACGATGATAACTTCAATTCATTTGGTTTCTATTCTAAGCCTAGCATTGTGCTAGGCACTGTATATATAACATCTCATAGGCTCCTTACAATACTTTATAATAAGGCATTCTTATCTATATTTAAATGAAGCAACTGAGACTCAGAGAGGTTATATAAGTTGTCTTAAGATCACACAACAAAATGACAGAACCAGGACTTGAAGCCAAGTCAGCCAGACTCAGATTCAGGGTTTTTTTTCCCACTCTACTATTCTGTTCATCATTTAGTAGGCAATGGCTACAGCTAGCTAATTTTATCCAACCTCAAGTTAGAGAAATTGTAAGTTTTTCTCTGGTTTCTTTGGGTAGAATCTGTTCAGGACACACAGATCCCTATGCCTTGAGTCAGTCTGGTTGTATCACTTTTCTTGTCAAAATCTCCGAGACTTAATTTGTCTCAGAGAATGTAGCCATGTGGTTCAACTTCCTTTGCCCAAATCTTAAATATCCTCTAATGGTGACAGGAAGCTCACTAAGAGCAGAATAAGTAACTTCAACTGTGGGTGGATTGGAGGGAAAGAAAGATTTTCTTATATTGGGTTGAGAGTTGTCTCCTTAAAATGCCAGCATCTTGCCCTGAGTTGGTTGGGGGACTGCCACACTGAACAATTACAGTGTTTTGTATATAAAAGAGCTCTCTGGATATTTTATGGACAATTTTATTTTCTCCTGGGAATTACTTTCTCTAGATGCTACAATTCCATTCTCTTTACGACGTGTCACCAAATCACTCTCCTTTAGACAGGGGCCAGTAGGAGCTGAGGATAGCAATGAGAGAATCCACAGCTTAGCTAGAAGGTAAACATTTCACAAAAGGTATGCACATGATTGTGAAGGGTTTTCTATGGGGAAGAAAGAGCAATAGTCATGTAGGAAAGATTTTTCTGAACGTAATTTGCAGTTATTATCCAAAATTGCAGTTGAAAACTGTGTCCTTTATGACAGTCACTGCCCTTTTTCTGTGGATGCACATGATAAATGCCTTCTGGAATTCAATGCCAGGGAAAATGTGTTTGTCATGATGAATTGGTATACTTGTCTCAGTAATTAGAGCTTATACATAAGCAATTGTGGGGACCAGAGTGCAGTGTTAGGTTGGTACCTACATGAGGGGGCATCTTGCAGTATTTGATCCCTCAGCTATAGTTGGCACTGCAATCCTGTGTAGTGCTACACTGCAGACTGCTGATCAGAACCCTGATCAGGTGTTCCTCATCATCGTGGGGTCCTCTCCATCAGGTGGGGACAGAGGGTGGGATTTCCTTCAGATGTGTCTCGATTGATCTAGGGTGAGTCTTCTGCTCACTGGGGATTCAAGTTCTTCTCAAGCTACCTCATCTGACTTTGCATCCAGTCCCCAGGAGAAGGAAAAGTCAAAGTCCAGACAAGGTAGTCGTGATGATGGTCCCAGAAATAGATGCCTAGCTCTTACCTAGACATAATGACTCACAGACTGAAATGCATTACAGAGGTCACCTAGTTTAATGCCCCCCAATTTTGTGCCCAAGATCGTACAACTGGTAAATGTTTGACAGCTGGAATGTAAATCCAAGAATTCAGACTCCAGAACCAGTTTTCTTAAACACTATACTATATTGCTTCATTTATAATACTTTAAAATGATAAAAGAAATGTGATATCCACACCATGCTTCCATGAAAAAAAAACCCTGCAAAATTTCAAACTTATCTGGAGAAAATTCCTACATTTTGGTATGTGTTCAGTGGCTCTTTTGGAGGTATTTAATACTAAGATAGTTTAAATTTATAGTACAATTCTCAGAAAAAAGGTAACTTACATGAGTAAATTTTTCAGATAGCAAAGCTTATTTTTTTAAAGATTTTTAAAAAATCAATTAATTTATTTACTTTTGACTGTGTTAGATCTTCATTGCTGCATGTGGGCTTTCTCTAGTTGCAGCGAGTGGGGGCTACTCTTTGTTGCTGTGTGAGGGCTTCTCATTGCAGTGGCTTCTCTTGTTGCGGAGCACAGGCTCTAGGTGCGCAGGATTCAGTAGTTGTGGCTCACGGGCTCTAGAGAGCAGGCTCAGTAGTTACGGTGCACGGGCTTAGTTGCTCCACGGCATGTGGGATCTTCCCGGACCAGGGATCGAACCCGTGTCCCCTGCATTGGCAGGTGGATTCTTAACCACTGCGCCACCAGGGAAGTCTCAAAGCTTATTTCTTTTAGTATAAATTATCTTCTAAATATTTTTTAAAAGGCAAAAAACTTATCTCTGTTTTTTCAAATGTAGTTTTTGAGTCTCATTTCTTTGGAGATTCTGAACGTATTTTACAACTTTGATTTCTCAGCGTCATTATTATTAATAATTGTATTGCACTATAAAAATACACAGTTCTACTCAGAGACTTGTTAGGGTGTCTGACACTATTTATTCCCAAATGGCCGTTATTTTGTGACTTTGGGGAATCTGATATTTATTGGTTCGGTTGTTTACTTTTTCTCCTTAAAATTATTATTTCTTACTTTTTAATAATCTGTCTCTTTCAGTTTTCCTTTTTTTCCCCTTCTAGACCAGAAGGCAACAACCTTCTTTTTTTTTCTGAATTTTGAATTTTATTTTATTTATTTATTTTTATATAGCAGGTTCTTATTAGTTATCCATTTTATATATATTAGTGTGTATATGTAAATCCCAATCTCCCAATTCATCCCACCACCCCTGCCTCCTGCTACTTTCCCTCTTGGTGTCCATACGTTTGTTCTCTACATCTGTGTCTCTATTTCTGCCCTGCAAACCAGTTCATCTGTACCATTTTTCTAGATTCCACATATATGCGTTAATATACGATATGTGTTTTTCTCTTTCTGACTTACTTCACTCTGTATGACAGTCTCTAGGCCCATTCACATCTCTACAAATGACCCATTTCCATTCCTTTTTATGGCTGAGTAATATTCCATTGTATATATGTACCACATCTTCTTTATCCATTCGTCTGTCGATGGGCATTTAGGTTGCTTCTATGACCTGGCTATTGTAAATAGTGCTGCAGTGAACATTGGGGTGCATGTGTCTTTTTGAATAACGTTTTTCTCTGGGTATATGCCCAGTAGTGGGATTGCTGGGTCATATGGTAGTTCTATTTTTAGTTTTTTAAGGAACTTCCATACTGTTCTCCATAGTGGCTGTTATCAATTTACATGCCCACCAACAGTGCAGGAGGGTTCTCTTTTCTCCACACCCTCTCCAGCACTGGCGACAACCTTCTTCAGTAAACAGCCGGGTAGTAAATATTTTAGGCTTTGTGGACCATACAGTCTCTGTCACAATTGCTCAACTCTGCAGCTGTAGCATGCAACAGCCATAGAAAACACACGAATGAACAGACATGGCTGTGCTCCAATACAACTTTATTTAAAAAAATAAGCCCTGAGCCATATTTTTGTCTGTTGAGTGTGGTGAGATAGCTATGTAGAGTTCTATGTAAAAAAGTAACTAGAATTATTTTTAAGAGTAAATAAATGTTGTAGCAAGACTTAATGTGTTCCTACAAATGAAGTATACAATATTTTGTGCCACAATTTTATGTCAGTGATTTGGGGTACTTAGATGTCTTTCCCTCCCTTTCTCTATTTTTTGTATCTTTTTTCAGGCTTAGGTCTATGTTGCAGATATTTGAGGTTATTGGATAAGTGAACTCCAGATACACTTGCTTCATGTGAAGGTGTGCGTGAGTGTGTTCATGTGTCTCAGGCATAGAGCTAAAGTCACTGGACCAGTGAAGAGCTAGATAAGATTGATTTGATTCCCAGTCTATGAATTTTGAAGGGTTCAATATCCCCCACCACACCACCAAATTTATGCAAAATTTCAGGGTGAGACTGTTTTTTATGGTCACCTCTGCTCCAAATTGAAGTCTGCCAAATTATCTCAGTATAGAGATTGTTTGGCCCTGTTCTGAAAAATTTTTTGGCCATTTCTACACCTCAGACCCCAGCCAGCTACTGTGTTTCTCACCTTTTCACAGTTCCTTCCAGATGACCTTGGAACTCCAAATTCTTCTTACTTTGTTATGCAGATTAATTCCACTTTCTCTACCCTCACCCCCAGACTCCTCTCTGATCCCTCAGTATATTTTCTAGTCCAACAAATAACACACCGTTATTTGTTTGCTCTGCCAAACAAAAAGGACCTCGTCTCCTTTAGTTGAACCATCCTCCAAAGCAGGGAATTAAAATTTTATGTAGAATTTTTCCCTTTATGGATGTTTAGAAGAATGATTGGTTGGATGGGTGGTGGAATGGCTAGACAGGTGTCATTTAGTACTATAAACCTGGACTAATATTCCATGTGAAGAATAATACCAAATGTGGAAAACCCATATTTGGTTTCTTAATCTTGTGATCTGGGAGTTATTTAGAATTATTCTTCAACCCTTGTAGTCAAAATGCATCCAATATGCTGTTTAGATTGTTACTTGCATTATAGGGAGTATTTTATTCATTTCTTGTTTGTTTGCTTTTTAAATATCCCAATAATTATTTTATTACAAAAGGAGTCAAAATAGCATTCCCTGTGACAGTCAGCTAAATTATAGAAATAAAATATAAGATCATAAACAGCATAAGGTAAAAGTTAGGCTGGGACTCAAAGGAACTGCATCGTATCCCCTCAAACTTAAAATAATAGGGTGCTATTTCTATTTGGAGATATGTTCTCTAATCTCCAATATTAGAAAAATAGCTATTCCATTTACCTAAATATTTAATATAAGAATGGTTTATCTTTATCCATAATTATTATTATTCAGTCATATATTAATTCATTGAGCAACTCTCAATTGTCTGCAAAGAGTACTGAAAAGAATACAAAATAAGAAGATACATTTCTAATCCACTAAAGAGCATAAAACCTGCTTCAGGAAATAATCCAAATACGGTTAAATAATTATAGAAGAATAAAGAGTGCAACATATGAGAAAGTTAATTTTTTAACTTACAATTTCTGAGCACTACGCTAACCTAAAATTGGTATCTTTTGAAGTCTGCTCAGAGTGTTGAACTGGAATGAAAGCTAGTAACTATACTGCTTAAAATTTTTCTTAGCCTTTCTAGAAAGTATTTGACCAGAAAGATCCTGAGTAAAGTTAAAAAACCAAACAGAAACTGGTCATTTTGTAAAAATCCAGATTTATAAAGAGGAATGGAGATAGGACATAGTACTTTGGCTTGCTTTGTCAATATTTTGTGTGTTCTGTAGGCTTGCTTCATTCAATTTATTTATCCTTTTGAGGAAAATACACTGCCAGGAGTCACAGTACACAAAGGCAAAGCAGACACACTGTTGTTCCTTAAGGAATTTCTAGCCTAGAGGGACAAAAAAACATGCAGACAACAGAAGAAGGACGATGCTTTTGACTTCAGGCTCTATGGAAGAGTTGACGTTTGGACTGGCCCACAATGAAGTTGAATAAACTAAAAGAGATGCAGAGGACCTCCTTGGCTAAGGAAAGAAAATTAATAAAGGCTCAAAAGTTCAAAAGTCTATGTCCAAGTAAAGCACATGCAGGTTCACAATGCATCCTCTATGGTTTCTAAATCTAAGAAGCTCTGAAAATCATCGTTTTCTTCTTAAGTTTGCAGCAAACTTATTTGGTGTTACAACATGACCTGAACTGACATGAGACTGTTTATAATTTTTACTTACTCCACTTATGAGAATCTTTGTAGTTTTTGCTGCAGATATATCAGTGTCCTTGATTATAAGTGCTGCTCCAACATACAGAGATTTTGCTAATATTTTATACATTAACTGTATTACTTTCTAAAAATACCACCTTGTGCCCCCCAAATCTGAATTATAATACACATCCAGCAGCATTTATTTCAGATACGGGATTGTGGACCTGAAGTAATTATGGGTGGTGGGATATTGTAGAAACTGTGGTCAGAAAGCTAGAAAAAGATTGTGCCAGTTCTTGAATGCCAAGTTAAAGATGTTGGAAATTCTACTTTAAGCTGTAAAGAAACCATTATAAGCTTTTGAAGAAGGGAGTGAAATATTCAACAATGTTTTATCAAAATTAGTTTGTATTCCTGAGCGCACACTATTTTAAATTTCTTTCCCTAAACAATCACGAAACTGGGGATATTTTCCTTGAGTAAGATAATGATGTCAGATGAAATGCCTTTTGAAAATAGATATTTACATCCATCATTTGTTTCCTTGTGAAGGTGTGTGGGAGAAATAGGGTTAGAGAAAGCAATTTCAGATTGTGCTTGCAGCTTGCTAAGTGTCATGCCACATAAATAGGGCCCGGGTTTGATGTCCCCCAAATGACTTTGCTTTGAAAATGCAAAAATTGCTTCTTAAAAGGAAAAAAAAAAAAACCAAAAAAAAAATCCATCAGAAACAGTAATTTATTTATTTTTGTTCTTTTCCCCTTCAAACTAATTTATTCTAATTACGTTAAGAAAAGTAATTGAAAAATTAAGGGTGTGTGTGTGTGTGTGTGTGTGTATATCTCACTCATAGTAAATCTTTAAACTCTGTCATTGGAAACAGGCAGCAAAAGTTTGGGAATTAGAAAATTGACTCTGGAAATTACCCATCTCAGTTTTTTTTTTTTTCTTAGGATATCTGGATAGTTAGTTGGGCTCTCACTTTTCCCAAGCTTGTAATAATTGATCCTGGAACCCCAGGAATGAGTATATTTTATTTTCATGTTTAAAAATGTCATTTGAGGGGCTGGAAGCAGAGGTAGGCATATGTAATAAAGTGTGAATTGGTATACTTTTCACAAAGAGTATTTGGTAGCTGCCATAGGGATATTACTAAATTCACTTCTCACAGTGGTGTTTCAATCCCTGGAAGTCTGTACAGGGAATCAGGACATTCCATCCAATCCATAGCTTATGCTTTTCCAGAAAATTTCTACATTTAACTTCAGAAGAACTGTAAATAATAATAGTACATTTACAAACATTTTATGGCTCTCACTAGAGCCCAAGGATGAAGCATGTACATGAGGCCATAAAAGAAGTATTTTTTGATGCTATAACCTCAGGAGTATTTGATGTTCGTATACCTTAAAAAAATTCTTATAAAAATAAAAGATGCTGATATTTTTAAACAAATATTTATTTCTGATTTTAAAAGTGTTCAGTGTTAGTTGCAAAAAAATTAAAAATACAAAAATGCAGGAATAGAAATCATTGACAATGTCTACTGAGTGTTTTAGTGTTCCGCAGGCACTGTGCCTCCAGCTTTACATACATTATCTCATACGAATCTTACCCTGTGATGCATTACTGTTCCCACTTTATATAAATAGAAACTGATGGCTAGAAAGTTAAGTGACTTGTCCATAGTCATCATACAGGAAGTGGTGGAGCAGGAGTGAGCCCAGGAAGTCCGATTGCAGAAATCACACTCTGAACAGCTGTACTCTACTGCCTCTGCTCAATTGCCAGTAACCACCAAACTAACCACCGGCAAATAGCCACCGTTACATTTTTGTGTGTATGTTCACAGACTTCTTTTATCCACATGTATATATATCTATTTAAAACAATTGAAATCTTAGTGCAGGCTGTTTTTTCTCCTTCAAGGTTGATCTTTCTGATAGTTGCACCTAATGACTAATAAAATGGCTAAGGCATGATCTTGGTGCTTGCTAATCCAGAATGTAGCCCTGATGCTGAGTGTCTAGGTAATACCTTGGATTAAAAACAATGAATAAAAAAACAGGGGTTCCCTGGTGGCGCAGTGGTTGAGAGTCCGCCTGCCGATGCAGGGGACACATGTTCGTGCCCCGGTCTGGGAGGATCCCACATGCCGCGGAGCGGCTGGGCCTGTGAGCCATGGCCGTTGAGCCTGCGCGTCCAGAGCCTGTGCTCCGCAACGAGAGAGGCCACAACAGTGAGAGGCCCGCGTACCGCAAAAAAAAAAAAAAAAAAAAAAACAAATAAAAAAACCACTCTCCAAATAAGCGGGCATCATGCTAACACCTCCTCCTAAGCAGAAGCTACTTATATTCCTCATCACGAGGTGTCAGTGATGCATCAGGCATGTGGTAGAAAATGGAAGGGGGACTGATTTTACAAATTTTATCTTCATATTCTTTTCTTGCCAAATATAAGAATCCAAAACATTGTTAATAACCTTTAAGTTTTAGAATCCATCTTTAAGAAAGATACTTGCATTTACATATTATAAATTTTAAATATAGGAATGGCCAGTGGGCAATTTATACCATGTCCTGATTAAAAAAAAAACTCTCTTAAAATGTGCCAGTCCTTATTAATCAGATCAAAGATCTCGGAAAAAAAGGAGACAAGAAACTCTCATTTGTGGGGAGTCTATAAGTGCTAAACTCTGCATTAAACATTTCCTTTTCCTTTTTTTCCTCCCATATTTTGTTGCCACAGCAACTCGGCAAAGCAGGTCATTAGCCTCACTTTACAAATGAGAAAAATGAAGCTGAAAGAAGTTAATTTGTCCTTGAACACACACAGCTGGTAACACTGGGATTTGAACTGAGGAACATACAGCTCTGAAGTCTTAAATGTTTCCTATGATACAACCTTAGAGATCGACAATTATAATCTGTAGGACCTAGAGTGGCCTTCCATCCAAATTGGAAGGACAACTAAAATGGAAAGAGAAAAGAGAAAAGAAATCACCACCTAAATTAACTTTGTAGTTGTATACCATCTTGCTGAGGCCCAATTATTTTTCTTATAGAATTTTTAAAAATTGAGATGTAATTCAGATATTATAAAATTCACTGCTTTAAAGTATACGGTTGAGTGGGGTTTTGTATATTCACAAGGCTATGCGACCATCATCACTATCTATTTCCAGGACATTTATATCAAAAGAAAATTTATATCCATTAGCAATCACTTCTTATGGAGTTTTGATGAAGCAAAAATCCTCAAAACCTTTCTTCTAAAACTCCAATTTTCTAAGATTCTTTCCTTAAACAAAAATGATTCTTAATTACTTATATACATGTAGGAGAAAAGTTATAAAAATAATGTCCCATAACAGATGATTGATTTTGTTGTTGAATATATCTTTAAGTATGAAAAGGATAATTAATGGGAGAGTTTCCCCAAAGTTATCAATGTCAGAAAAATCCCCACCACTACCACTATCATCATTACCACCATTAATTGAGCACTTACTCTCTGACAGGCTGTATACTGACATATTCATTTTATTTTATTCTGATAGCAATCCTATTAAGTAGTTATTAACACCCATTCCGTTGCGCAAATGAGAAAAACTGAAGTTTGGAGAAGTGACATCACCTATTAAAATGTCTGGGTTGAGAAGTAAACCCAGGTCCAGGACGATTTGAAAGCACAAGTCTTATCTACTGAGCTTTCCACCAAGTGAGAGGAAATGGATCCAAAGAGAACATAGATCTAAAATGAAAGTAATAATGAGTCCAAATGAAAAATTTACATAAGCCGAGATGCTGAAGAAGGTTATCTAGTGCTAGCTCCTGCAAGCATTATCCCAATGATTTACGTATCCAAAGGATTGGGTACTTGTATAAAGCTATAGAAACCAGATCTTTCTGGTCTTTTCACTTTTCGTTATTTGATAATTAACCTATTAAACCAGAAAGGGAAACAAGTGTGCAGTCGGAAAGTATGAGACCTTTCAGATTGGTACTGTAGAAACCTCTTCTCCTAGGTCTTGGTCTGTTGGTCTTCCAGGATGATTGTGCTAGACTAGTCAATGAAATGGTTCCAAATGCTGCTTTTCTCTTGGCTTGAGTTTCTTTTCTCTCCTATCAAGATCTCCTTTATTTTTATCATGCTTAAAACCATCTGGCAGGTGTGTAATTGATTTTCAGGAAAGATAGAATGCGTGACACATGTTGCTTTTGTATATAATTGCCACATAAGTTTATCATACATTTGATTAAGGTCTTATCTGCAGATGAACTATACGGTTAACTCAATCTTTGAAGAAACAGAATCATGTAACTAACCTGCAACTCTGGATGAAATTTTCAGTTCAGTTCAGCAGCTATTTATTGACCTTCCCTATGTTTTGAGCAGAGTCTGTGTGTGGAGCAAGGTGGTAGTGGTGTTTTATAATGAATAAACTTCAGAATTACCATGAAAGGGAATAAATTTTCATGTGCAGTGTGTGTGTGTGTGTGTGTGTGTGTGTGTGTGTGTTGAGTGTGTGTGTCTGAGGTGAGGAAATGTATATGAAACATATGCCCAACTAATTGTGATACAAGCTATGATGTGATAAATGCCTCAGCTTTTCCTGATTCCAACAACTAGATTAACCCCCGCCCCCTACTTTAGACATTACAGCACTGTGTACACCTCTCCTTTTTTGCACCTATCACAGTTGCAATTGTTTGTATGATTATTTGGTTGAACTTTCAATAGTATTTTGTAACTCTATCAGACATAAAGGCTATATAAATAATACAAATCAGAGATAACTGTGTAAATGTTCTATACTAAGAAATACACACAGGAGAGCCCCAGAGTGGGACATCTAACCTTGTTAGGGAAAGGTTCTGATGGAGGTGACCTTGGATTCAATTTTTGAAGAATGGCTATGTATTCACTGGGAGAGAGGAAGGAAAGAAGGAAGGAAGGGAGGGAGAAGGAAGGAAGGAAGGAAAGGGGGAAAGAAGGGCAAGGGGAAGAGCATGTGCAAAGATATACACATATGAAATAGCATGCCTCAAGGATATGAATGAAGTCAAGTTCATGTAGAGAGATGGAAGAAGGTAAATCATCAGTGGTCTTAAGACTGAGCTTAAATTGTTGACTTTATCTTCAATGCTATGAAAAGTTTCTGAAGAGCAAAATCCTCCAGCAATTTGAGTTTTAGGGGTGGTTACGTTGCCAGTGTGAAGGGTGACTTGAAGATAGTTGGACTGTCTTTCATAAGTGTGTTATAATAAGAAATGAGGTGATGAGGGCCTGAAAGAAGGAGGGCAGGAACAAAGAGGATGTGAGAGATGTTAAGGAAATAGTATCTGTAATAGAGGTGATGTAGCAAGAGGAGTCTCTGATGACTCACAGGTTTTTGAATCTGGAAACTGTATAGATGATGCAGTCATATGGAGCTCAACAGGTTTGAGGGGGAAAGACATATATCCAGCCATAGATTTGTTGTTTTGGAAGGACTTGTGAAATATTTAAGTGGAACCTTCCAGGAAAGCTTGGAAATATGTAATTAAACCTATGGAGGGATCTGATTAGCAGACACAAATCCAGGAGTCATCAACAGCCTAAGAAATTTAACATGTAATAAGATGCTCAGGAAAACTAACGAGAGCAAAAAGATTAGAGGCTGCAAACCTGAGAAACAGTAATACTTGTAGGAGATGAACAGAAAGACAACCATGAGGTTAAATAGGGAAGTAAAGGAAAAACCAAGAGGAAAATTGTGTCTTTGAAGACATGGAGGAAGGGTTTCATGAAATAGAGAGTGATCAATAATTTTAATTTTAAAAAAATTTAATAAAAATAATAAAAAAATTATTTAATAAAAATAAATTTAATACATATAATTACTGTGTTAGGTAGAATTAGGACAGAATGTGTCCCTTGAATCCTAGTTTATGTTGATTTTATAAGGAAAACTTCAGTGGGGTAGTGTGGGCAAAAGGCAGCATTTAAGAGGTTAAGGAAGAATAAAAAGTGGTAAGGTGGAGACAGTACATGTAGACTCCTTTTAAGGATATTTGTATGTTTATGGGAGGAAGGAAAGAAAGGATAGAAAGAGAATGCCCAGCTAGGAAGGGGGGTTGGAAAATTCTACATGAGGTTCTTGTCTGGTACATGGCAGTAGCATTCTTGGCCTTAAGCTGTGTTCTGCACAGGCACAAAGATATGCATATTTGTATATTTGTGAATGTATTTGTGTGTATAACAAGTACCTTAAAGGAAGCTAAAATATTCATTTTCCAAAGTACCACATTTCCATCAAACCTTCAGTATGACTCTAATCAATGGCTCCATTTGGCACTTTATCTCTTCCTTCCCCTGCCCCAACCATAGATCCATAACCACTTATATTAGGACAGTTAAATTTCACCATTATGAGAGTTAACCCGAGCCAGAAGCTAAGACAGTCTCCCATGCCTGTTCTGAAAGTTGACACTAATAAAACCTCATAGCTTACTATAAAAGCAATACTTATTTTATTGTTGTCCTGTCTTTAAATGAATGGCTGCCTCCTGCTTTTGGAAAGCAGACGATATGCAGGGAGAAAATTCAATTTCCTGGGAAGGGAAAAAATACCCTGAAATCATTTCTGTGCATTTATAAAATAAAATAACTTTGATTCTTACATTATCCTTACATTTTCAAAACCAGAAGCAGTTAGCATAGTACTTTGTAAAGAATATTGCCCTGGGAGGCAGTGTCCTGAGTTAAGAGTTGCAGCTCTGTCACTGGGAGCCAAGTGACTTTACAGGAAATCACTCTTCCCTTTTTTGTCTTCTTTTCTGTTAAAGGATGGGGATAGATATCGCCTATCTTGGTTTGACTTATGTTAAAATTTTATTCCCTTAAATCCTGAATGAAGTCAGTCCACAAATACATTTCCTTTTCCTGTCTTTTGGAAGACTTCTGTTCTTGACAAATGTCACTATATTGG
Organism: Delphinus delphis; assembly: GCF_949987515.2. Taxonomy (NCBI): domain Eukaryota; kingdom Metazoa; phylum Chordata; class Mammalia; order Artiodactyla; family Delphinidae; genus Delphinus; species Delphinus delphis. The sequence continues at coordinate 75,779,141 of NC_082686.1, forward strand.
AGTGTGTTTATCCATCCTTTACCTTCCTCCTAGGCAACTGGAATTGCTCCTCTCCGCTTTGCTCTGACAATCATTTTCACAGGTTTCTATCCTTAGCAACCTTATTTGTATAGCTATAGATGAAAAGGTCTGCATTTATTCAAAACAACTTGTTAAAGTGCTACTAGAAGAGAATGGAAAATGTCCAATGGTAGCAGCAAATCCCGATGTATTATTTATTTGAAGATTGGGGTCTGGGGTGGGAAGGTTGGAGGACAGGCATAGATGTCTTATTTATTAACCTCACCTCAGCAGGTTTGGTCAGAAAGTAATGTAGAAGTAACAACAGTATACCATGCGTGTTTTTGAGTCTGATACAATAAGATATACCTATGGTGAACATGGGACAGAACTGGGGGTAAATATAGAGTCTGAATTCTGGTTGCTGGGTTTTTCAGAAGCAGGATTTATTCTTTAGTGGAGGCAGTACCAATTAAGTGTGGCTAGAAAGTAAGGTGGTAACATTTATTAAGCATTGGGCATTCAATATTTAAGTGAGAGATATCTCCTTCAGTTCACCTCAAGTTTCTTAATCTATATGAAGCTTTTTCTAACAGCTTACTTCCCACCCTCAAAGATAGAATGAACCACTCACTTCCTTGTGCCTTCACTAAAATCTGCAGTACTACCAGTTTGGCAAAGCTGTGTTTTACTTCTGGTTTAAACACCTCTCGTCTTTTCCTAGCTTTTTAGGGTAAGAAGTTAGTTTTAGTTTCTAAATAATTGTGGGAAGGGTGCATAAATGAGTGAATGGGTTAAAAGGTACCTTGAAACTTTACTCCCTTTTTCCAATGACACTGACCTTGTTTTGAACTCCTATCTCAATTTTTTTAAAATTTTAATTTAATATAGTTTAATTTAATTTCAATGCCATCTTCTTTACCTATTCATTCATTGCTGGACTTTCAGGTTGTTTCCATATCCTGGATGTTATAAATAATGCTGCCAACGAACATAGGGATGCATGTATCTTTTCAAATGGGTGTTTTCATGCTCTTTGGATAATTACCCAGAAGCGAGGTTTCACTTTTCTTTACATACTCTCCAACATTTATTTCTCGTCTTTTCAAAGATAGCCATTCTAACAGGTGTGAGATGATACCTCATTGTGGTTTTGACTTGCATTTCCCTAATAATTAGTGATGTTGAACATCTTTTCATGTGCCTTTTGGCCATTTGTACATCTTCTTTGGAAAAATGTCTGTTCAGCTTCTCTGCCCATTTTTAAATTGGGTTGTTTCTTTGTTGTTGAGTTGTATGAGCTCTATGTAGTTTAGATATTAATCCTTTATTGGATATATGATTTGCAAATACCTTCTCCCATTTGGTAGGTTGCCTTTTCATTTTGATTATAGTTTCCTTTGCTGTGCAAAGCTTTTCAGTTTGATATAATCCCATTTGTTTATTTCTGCTTCTGATTTTGTCTATTTTGTCTGATATGAGTATAGCTACTCCAGTTTTCTTTTCATTTCCATTTGCATGGAATATCTCTTTCCACCCCTTCACTTTCAGTTTGTGTGTGCCCTTACTTCTATAGGGAGTCTCTTATAGGCAACATACAGATAGGTCTTGTTTATCCATTCAGCCACTGTCTGTCTTTTGATTGATGAATTAATCCATTAACATTTAAAGTTATTATTGATAAGTGTGTACTGATAGCCATTTTGTTAATTGTTTTCTGGCTGTTTTTGTAGTTCCTTTCCTCTTCTCTTCTCTTGTGTTTTGGTGGTTTTCTGCAGTGTTATGTTGAGATTTCTTTCTCATTTTCTTTTGTGTTATTTACTCTAAGTTTTTTCCTTGTTGTTACTGTTAGGCTCACATATACTATCCTTTGTAAACAGCAGTCTGTGTTAAGTTGGTAGCAACTTAAATTTGAACACATTTCAAAGCTGTATCTTTTAATTCACTGCCCTCACTCCCATTTTATACTTTTGATGACACATTTTGTATCTTTTTATTTTATGCAACCCTTAACTAATTTTTATATTTTTAGTTAATTCTACTACTTTTGTCTTTTAACCTTCATGCCTGCTTTATACATCACTGATCCACTATCTTTATTACATATTTACCTCTTCCAGTGAGATTTTTATTTTCATATGTTTTCTTATTATTAATTAGCATAATTTCTTTTCAGATTAAAGAAGTTCCTTTATCATTTCTTATAGGGCTGGTTTAGTGGTGATGAACTCCTTTAGTTTTGCATATCTGGGAAACTCTTAATTCCTTCAATTCTGAATATTAATCTTTTGGGGTAGAGAATTCTTGGTTTGAAGTTTTTTTCCTTTCAGCATTTTGAATATGTTATACCGCTTCCTTCTGGCCTGTAAAGTTTCTGCTGAAAAATCTCCTGATAGCCTTATGGGGCTTCCCTTGTACATAACAAATTTTTCTTTTGCTGCTTTTAAGGATTCTCTCTTTATTCTTAACTTTTACTCTTTTAATTATAATGTCTCTTGGTGTGTGTCTCTTTGGGTTCATCTTAATGAAACTCTCTGGGCTTCCTGGACCTAGCTTTCTGTTTCCTTCCCCAGATTAAGAAAGTTTTCAGCCATTATATCTTCAAATAAATTTTCTGGGCCTTTTAATCTCTCTTCTCCTTCTGGGACCCATATAATGTGAATGTTATTCTGCTTGATGATGTCACAAAGGTCCCTGAAGGTATTTTTACTTTTTAAAATTCTTTTTCATTTTTCTCTCTCTCTAGGTGAGTTCTATTGCTTTGTCTTCCAGCATGCTTATTTGTTCTTCTACCTCATCCAATCAGCTACTGGACCCACTAGTGTATTTTTCTGTTCAATTATAACTTCTATTTGGTACTTTCTTATATTTTGTTGACGTTCTCACTGTGTTTATCCAGTATTCTCCTGAGTTTGGTGGGCATTTTTATGACCATTACTTTGAATTCTATCAGTTAGATAGAATTATCTTCATTTAGTTATTTCTCTGAAGTTTTGTCTTATTCTTTCAATACAATAGGACCATATTCCTCTGTCTCCTCATTTTGCCTAGTTCTCTGTGCTTACCTCTTCCATGTATCAGGTAAGTCAGCTACCTCTCACATTCTTGAAGGTGTGGCCTTATGTAGGAGATGTCCTGTAGAGCTCAGAAGCACAATCCTGCCTGGCCACCAGAGTCATATTCTCAAGGGGTGTCTCCTACATGAGCTGCATCAGCCCTCCTGTCCTGGCAGGGCCATGGCTGCTGCTGCAGTGCACTGGTGGGAGGGGCTGACCCAGTCACCCAAGCTTTTGAAGAGAAATTTGGCAAGAGCTAACAAAACTACCTGTATACTTACTTTTTGACTCAGCATTCTCATTTCTAGTATCTATCCTGAAGATAATTTCCAGCAATATGAAAATACTACACAAGTTATTTATTGCAGTATTATTTGCAATTGCAAAATATTGAAAATAACCTAAATGCCACTACATAGCAGAGTGTGTGCTATTTTGTGCAAAAGAAACCTATGGAAGATAAATCAGAAATTAAAGAGACCAGTTGCCTATAAGGGGTTGTTGGAAAAGGAGTGGAAAGAAGGGGAAATGGGAATAGGACAGGAGGATGAGAGTGTAAAACTTATTGGAGTATACTTTTTTGTAGCTTTGACCCTTAGAACCATACAAAAACATACCATGTTTTACATATTCAAATAATAATAAAGTAATTAAATAATTAAAATCAACCAATATGGAAGATAAACAATAACAAAGGAACCTAACTGGATTACAAATGAATAACTAAACCACACTGAAGAGAATGGAGAAGAAAAGAAAAATCTATCAAAAACAAAGTCGATAATAATATTTTGACTGTATAAGGCTAAAGACGAAAACAAATGTGCCTCAATGCTGTACTCTAGTAATAAATCTGTTTCTCACAAGAGTGTTGGTTAGGAATTCTGTAACTACTTTAAGTACATACTAGGATTGAATGAACAAGTGAATATATTATAAATAAAAAAATATTTTTCACTGTTGGAAAAAGAAGTTACAAATAAGGAAAGGGCAAAGACTAAAACGGAAATTGTGATGTTGGATTGGAATCATAGGTGTTAACCATCTATAGCTATATCTATACTTATCATGTATAGATATCTATTATTTATTTATGTATGGATATATCTACACATAGATATTTCTACATATAGATATCTGTATAGGGAGATATATATATTTATCAACAGAAATAAATATGATGGATGTGTATTGTGGGTTTGTATATATGCATATATTTCATAGCTTTCTCCACTGAGAGAACCTAGGATCAATGACACCCCAGTAACAATGGGCACACTAGCACCCCGATTTTAGTTCCTAAATACTATTTTCCAATAAAAAGTATTAGACTCATTTGAGAATGAGTTGATTCCAGAGCTAGGGCTGGAAAATAAAAGGTAAACTTGGAATACCTTGTGATGCTAGAAAATTAAGGAACTGCTCATAAAAAGACACCAGAGCCAACCAAAAGGATCTCCTGAAGGCTAAAGTTGAAACAATTTGAAACACAAAATAAATGATAGTATTGGATTATAATGCATAGAATAAACATTCCTGAGGCCATACTGATATAAATAAATACTTGAATAAATAAATAAGCGGGGGAGAATTTACAGCTCTTGCAGAAGAATTCCCATTACAATAGAAATAATTAGGAAAATACAAAGTTACTATTAGGGAAACAGCACAATAATAATTACTGCAAGCAAGTTCCACCAATGGATGCTAACATCAGCGGATAAAAGTTGAAGGAGAAACAGGATATTAGCATAGCCTCAGAGTTTCTTCTTCAAGATATTTATCAACCATAAATGAAAGTAAAATATAACTTGACAGTACAGAAACCTAGCAGACACTACCTTAACCAAGTGATTGATGTTAATAACACTGCTGACATCATGTAGCTCTTGATAAGATCCTACATCACTTCTGTGGCATTCTTGCTGAAAATGAATAACTGTCGACTAATCACTAGAAAGCATCAGACAAGCCCAAATTGAAAGACATTCCACAAAATATTTGATCAATATTTATCAGAAGTTTCAAAGTCCTGAAAGATAAGAAGAGACTGGGGAACTGCCATACACTGAAGGAGACTAAGGACACACAACTAAGTGCAGGGTGGATCCTAGTTGGATCCTGGAATAGGAAAAGGGCATTAGGGGGAAAAAAACCTGGTAAAAATTCAATAAAATTTGTAGTTTATTTGATAGCATGGTTCCAGTATAAATTTTCTGGTTTTGATAACTATACACTGGTTATGTGAGTTGTTAATAGTAAGAGAAGTTGGGTGAAGAGTATACATGAACTCTATTATTTTGCAACTTGTCTGTAAGTCTCAATTTATTTCAAAATAAAAAGTTTAGAGAAGAATAAATAGAAGAACAACAAATAAAAAAAGAACAAGAGGAAGAAGATAACAATAGAAAAACCTCATGCATTGCTTTTTTGAAAATAGTTTAAAGTGATTTTAACTTATTTGGATCATATATGTCATTAATAAATAAGTTTGCTGCCAGTGACTGTTTTTATCACATCTGATAAGATTGATTTTCCTGCTTTCTTTGTCTGTTGAGGCTGCTATAACAAAAAGTACCTTAGATTAGGTGGCCTAAACAACCAACATTTGTTACTCACAGCTCTAGAGTCTGGGAAGTCCAAGATCAAGGCACTAGCAGATCCAGTGTCTGGTGAGGGCTTGCTTCCTGACTCATAGATGGCCATCTTCTCCCTGTGACTTCACATGGTGAAAGGGGAGAGAGAGCTCTCTGGGGTCTCTTTTATAAGGGCACCAATCCCATTCATGAGGGTGAAGCTTCCCAAAGATGCCACTTCCCAATACCTTAGGGGTTAGAATTTCAATATATGAATTTTAGGGAGATATAAACATTCAGTCTCTGATAGTTGCCTATAAAAATTGGATTTGAGGGTATTTCTAAAGACATGAGATACAGACCTGGTTTTTATCCTGGCAGTCGGTGGACTAGACATATAACATAGAACAAAGATACTGTGTTAGCTATTAGACTGGTTTTCATCTTTCAGTTGATATGTTGGTTTGGTTTCTTTGTGAAATAAAGTTGCTTTCCTTTTGATAGACATTTTGACATTAATATACTCATTAAAAGTTTTCGGACCTGGCAATACTCTTGAGTATGCTATTACTGATTCAATATAGGCTTCCAAACAGATACATACATTAATTGAAGAGCTGATGTCAAGAGTCAACAGATTCCTATGTTTAATATGAACAGAAATAAATTACCACTTAAAAATCTCAGAACTTCCTCATACAGTTATTAATTTATACCATCTGTGAGTAAATAACTCTTTATAAAATGAAAAATTTAGATACTAAGAATTTAAATAAGTTCACCTATCATTATGTACCAGATTTCCCAATCCCTCTCAGAAAGTGATAAATGATTTCATTTTGAAATTACACTGGCGAGTCACTTGCTAGAGTTGGTCCAAGGTCAATAAGAAAACAGAAAGAATATCTAACTTATGAAATTTTAATTAGAGACAGATAACTTAAAATTTGGTCATTATATATCTTCAATTTAAAATTTAAAAATATAATTGCCAGCAAAAATTTCATTTTGGCTTATGGAATAACACACAGAAAGCAGAAAATTTCCAAGTTTTGATTAAACTAAAATATGCTCTTTTCCTACCATCCGTTGTGCACCTGGCTATTACTATTTGCTTGTTTTGTCTTGCTTTTGGATGTTATGGTACTTGTAAAAATGCAGTCTCCTTATGTTCTGCCCAAGATACTTAAGGAAGACTATATATCTACATACCTGACTGTGAAGCTGGATGTCACCTTAGGAGTTGTTTTAACAAGCATGTACATGAAAGTCTGATAAGGGCAAAAATCTTTATTTTTTTAAAACTAACTCTAAGTAATACAATTCAATTGATCAATTCTTCTTTATACCTACTTCAACCAAATATCCATAATTTATAGTAAGAAAATATTTTGAATTTAAATGTTATGTGCTCACTTTGGTGTAATCTGAACTCATCTGAGAGTTCAATAACAACAAAAAATATCTATAAATGTGATCCCCCAGTTTGTTTTCCAAGTACTATGATGATCCACTTTCTTTGCGATGAATATACCTGGCCATAAGAATCATTGTGACAGCTGCTTAAACAAGATAGCAGGACATTTAAGTATTATTTGTGACAGAGTTGGCTTTCCTGCCCTGTTTTCTAAGAGTTTATAGATCTGTTAAGGAGACAGAACTATAATCAAATATAAGAGCCACTATGTTAGACCATTAAGGTGCACCTAGAACCCAGGGCAGTTGATAAGAGCACCCTATCTTGTGTAGATAATTAAAATCTTCAAAGCTCTTTCACATGTTTCACCTCATTGAATCCTTGCAACAGTCTTGCCAGGTAGGCAGAAAGGCTTGTTGTGAATATGAGAATTGATGCTCTAGAGGTCATGTGTGTTTTAAATCACACATGGATTTGCTTGCTCTGCCCAAGTTCCTTGATAGGGGCCTCATCCTATTCCTTTGCTACGTTTCAAGGAATAGCTTTTCTCTCAAAGTACAAAACAGCTCTAGGCATTGGGTTCCAGAGCAGGAGAGCTCTACCGGAAAGCTCTCTGTCTCTGCTGCAGCAGGAAAGACTATTTTTAGATGTTTTCCTTTTGCTAATTATCTCCCTCTCCGTGGGGAATTTCTATGGGTAGAATCCCCAGATGAGCCAAGTTTCTCACTAATTCCCGCAGAGACCGGAAAGACAAAGGCCATGGCCCAGCTTGCCCTGGAGCCTCAGAGCCTCTCCAGTGATGACAGTGTGGTGGCTTTAGCAAGTTCTTCAAGGACTGTGGAGCCCACAGAGCTTTGGTGATCACACTGAACAAGGGGACTAAGGGGCGACTGGAAGGAAGGTCTGCACATGTCTTCTTGAGTCTTGGAACCACCCCAAATGACCTTGCCTGGAGCTCAATTCTGAAAGGACTTAAGAGAATGTGGAGCCAGTGGTGGCTGAAGGCTTAGGAGACCCTGCTGATGTTCTGGCTTTCTTCCATCATCTTTGAGAGGAATAAGGAAGAGACTTCTGAAAGAATATTTTTCCAGGCAACTTCAACCTTAAGCTTCAATCTCCAGGGAACCCCACAAGAACTGTGAAGGATTAGCCTATAGAAGAGAAAGAGGAAAGGGGTGATGAAAACCATTTTCACTCCTTTGCTGGGAAGAGCTAACCAGCTAGTGCTAGGTGGTCTGGGGACAATGGGTGGAAAGAAAGTAAAGTAAGATTTTGGTTCAATGTCAGGATAAATCTTCAAACAGGTTTTGTGCAGTGAACTCCCTGGGGAGCTGGTGAATTCTGTCACCTGAACTGTTCAAGCAGAAATGTGGACACTGAAATGGACGCTGGCATTCATGGGAAGGTGGGAGTGATGGAAAACCCTACAGGTTGAGGACTAAGGAATAATAATTGCTAACACTATTATCGCACTTATTTTCTATCAAGTTTCTTTTTCTTAAACACTCAACAAGGGGTATAGAAGGTAGATGTTATTATTAACTCTCTCTTAGAGATAGGGAAACTGAGGCACAAAGAGGTTAAGTGATTTGTTCAAGGTCACACAGCTAGTAGGAATTTTCACTGTGGCTGCCTGTTGTTGGTGTCTGTGCTTTTAACTACTTGCTGTATTGCTGTGTCCACTAAGGACCCTTCTTGCCCTGAAATTCCTGATAGGGTGGAGTCTGATCCCAATGCCAGCATTCTTTGTATGCATCACTCATAAAACTTCTTCCAAAAGGGCAATGATGGCCTCTGAGAAGGAAGGAAGGAAGGAAGGGAGAGGAGAGGGGAGGGGAGGGGAGGGGAGGAGGGGAAGGGAGGGGAGGAGGGGAAGGGAGGGGAGGGGAGGGGAAGGGAAAGGAAAGGAAAGGAAAGGAAAGGAAAGGAAAGGAAGGGGAGGGAGGGAGGGAGGAAGAAAAGAAAAGAAAAAAGAAAAAGAGAAATGCAAAGGATGATGGGAAAAAAAAAATCGAGACCTTTAGACCCAAAGGGAAGCTCCCTAGTCATCTTTCGGGCCAGTTGGCAGAGACAGAGCCTAACAGAATATCGCATCAAAGTTAAATACTGCCTATGTTTTCCTCTAAGAGTTTGACAGTGTCTGGCCTTACATTTAGGTCTTTAATCCATTTTGAGTTTATTTTTGTGCATGGTGTTAGGGAGTGTTCTAATTTCATACTTTTACATGTAGCTGTCCAGTTTTCCCAGCACCACTTATTGAAGAGGCTGTCTTTTCTCCACTGTATATTCTTGCCTCCTTTATCAAAGATAAGGTGACCATATGTGTGTGGGTTTATCTCTGGGATTTCTATTCTGTTCCATTGATCTATATTTCTGTTTTTGTGCCAGTACCATACTGCCTTGATTACTGTAGCTTTGTAGTATAGTCTGAAGTCAGGGAGCCTGATTCCTCCAGCTCCATTTTTCGTTCTCAAGATTGCTTTGGCTATTCGGGGTCTTTTGTGTTTCCATACAAATTGTGAAATTTTTTGTTCTAGTTCTGTGAAAAATGCCAGTGGTAGTTTGATAGGGATTGTATTAAATCTGTAGATTGCTTTGGGTAGTAGAGTCACACTCTATGACATAAATCACAGCAAGATCCTTTTTGACCCACCTCCTAGAGAAATGGAAATAAAAACAAAAATAAATGTTACCTAATGAAACTTAAAAGCTTTTGCACAGCAAAGGAAACCATAAACAAGACCAAAAGACAACCCTCAGAATGGGAGAAAATATTTGCAAATGAAGCAACTGACAAAGGATTAATCTCCAAACTTTACAAGCAGCTCAATATCAAAACAAACAACCCAATCCAAAAATGGACAGAAGACCTAAATAGACATTTCTCCAAAGAAGATATACAGATTGCCAACAAACACATGAAAGAATGCTCAACATCATTAATCATTAGAGAAATGCAAATCAAAACTACAATGAGATATCATCTCACACTGGTCAGAATGGCCATCATGAAAAAATCTAGAAACAATAAATGCTGGAGAGGGTGTGGAGAAAAGGGAACACTCTCGCACTGCTGGTGGGAATGTGAATTGGTACAGCCACTATGGAGAACAGTATGGAGGTTCCTTCAAAAACTACAAATAGAACTACCATATGACCCAGCAATCCCACTACTGGGCATATACCCTGAGAAAACCATAATTCAAAAAGAGTCATGTACCAAAATGTTCATTGCAGCTCTATTAACAATAGCCAGGACATGGAAGCAACCTAAGTGTCCATCAACAGATGAGTGGATAAAGAAGATGTGGCACATATATACGATGGAATATTACTCAGCCATATAAAGAAACGAAATTGAGTTATTTGTAGTGAGGTGGATGGACCTACAGTCTGTCATACAAAGTGAAGTAAGTCAGAAGGAGAAAAAGAAATACTGTATGCTAACACATATGTATGGAATCTAAGAATAATAAAAAAAAAAGTTCATGAAGAACCTAGGGGCAAGACGGGAATAAAGACAGAGACCTACTAGAGAATGGACTTGAGGATATGGGGAGGGGGAAGGGTAAGCTGTGACAAAATGAGAGTGGCATGGACATATATACAGTACCAAACGTAAAATAGATAGCTAGTGGGAAGCAGCTGCATAGCTTGGGGAGATCAGCTCTGTGCTTTGTGACCACCTAGAGGGGTGGGATAGGGAGGGTGGGAGGGAGGGAGACGCAAGAGGGAAGAGATATGGGAACATATGTATATGTATAACTGATTCACCTTGTTATAAAGCAGAAACTAACACACCATTGTAAAGCAATTATACTCCAATAAAGATGTTAAAAAAAAAGTTAAATACCGCTGTTGTTTTAAGAGTTCCCGCCTCATCTGTCTCCTTCTGTAACTCTGGCCGTCCCTTCTGGCCTTCCTTACTCCACCTGCACCTGCCTTCCCGTGGCACCTGTGCTAAGCTTTTCCAGGAGACTGGGAGGCACGGGGACAAACAAGCAGCTGCCGGTTCTCTATTCTGCACCCTCTTCCCCGCCCTGATTTGCGGAGAGAGAAAGTGACGCCCAGGGTGGTATGTAACTTACCCAAGGTCACAGAGCCCGGATCAGAAAATCCAGGTGTCCAGACCCCCACCTCAGCGCCCGGCCCATGCCTAGAGACCCATTCGCTCTCCGCGCCTGAATCCAAGAGCTTTCTTTATTTCACATCCCCGCCTCCCCAGCCCCACCCCCCAGTTCCCCGGAGTCGCTTCTGACGCTCGGCAGCCTCCAGGGTCCAGCCCTTCCTGCGGGCGCTTCCTTTCCGCCGGATTCCCACGCCGGAGTCGCCCTTGCCCCGCGCGCAGCCCGCGGGAGCGCTGCCTTCCGGCCCGGGAGCTCCTCTCCGCGCCCCGCAGCCCCGCACGGCGGGGGCACAGAGGCGGGCGGGCGGCCAGGGCTCACCGCCCGACGCGGAGAACAGAAACTGAGGGGGTGTCCCGAGCCCCCAGGCCAGAAGGCCAGGGACCCCGGGGACCCCGGGGACCCCGCCCTCTTCCCTCCCTGCGCCCGCACCTGGAAAGGGGCAGCAACCCACGGTGACGTCCTCCGCGCAGCCGGTGCGCTCACCCTCCAGCCCGCAGCCCCGCCGCCTCCTTCGGGAAGTCCCAAAGTGTCACGGTCGAGCCCGCTGGGGTGTGGCCGCGCCTCCCGCTCCCCCAGGGGCTGTCCCCAGCCGGGCGGCCGTTCCTACTCCCCGCCCGTTCCCGGCCCCGCGTCCGCTGTGCTCCTGCCCTGGCCCCGGCTCCGGCCCCGCCAAGGTGCGAACTGCTCTCTCCCCGGGACGCACGGACCATGGATTCGGGATCCGGCTTCCGAAGACAGGCCGCCTTTTGGTTGGACAATTAGCGGAGGTGGGCGGGGGGTTGACCATCCCCACACACGCGCTTCTCCATGAAGATTCTTGAGCTTTCTTTGAAGAAAGGAGTGCATATGCTGCAGTGTCTCTGTGGAAGGAGCCTGAGGTCCAGCAACAGCCTAAGTGGTGAGAAAATGTTCCTTCCTTAGCCCTAAACCTGCAGATGCCCCCCCTTCCCTCCTCCTCATACCCTCTCTGCGCCCCCCCCCCCCCCCCCCCGCCCTTAATCAGCGCTGTAAGTGATGGAAGGAAGGCGTTTCCTTACTGGGGCAAGATAATGGCCCCGTTGCCGGTTCTGTCTTTGGATTTTTTTTTTTTTTCTCTCTTAAATCCCTGAAGTCATCCGTGTTTTATAGAACGCTTTCGCTGTCGCCTAGCGCCTGAGCTGGAATCCGCGGGTCTCTTTCCGAGGGGTGCTTACAGTGACCTGCTTTCGCACTTCCTCGCGGCTGTCTCCTTGTGACCTGCGAGGGCGGCGTGCGACTTGGAGTTGCTCAAAGTCTTCTCTTGAGAAGTTGCTCGTGCGTTCGACAGGAGAGGGGACTTTTAAACAGGTGGCTGGCCAGGCAGGTATCTTTTATTTTTCTTGCTTTGTCTGGAAAGTAGACATCTGGTCATCGTCAGTGAGTGCCTTTTGCCCTGGAGATCAAGAAATTTCTGAACTGATGCTGAAACAGAAGAGTCCCAATTAGGCCTGGGTTTAACCGACTAGGTCCCTCAGGAAAAGCTCAGGGAGGGAAAGAAAGAAAATCAGACCCTTTTAATGACCTGCGATATTGAGAAAAACGATTAAAAATTTTAATTAAAAAAAGAAGTACAACCAAGTAAGTGTGATACTTCTCTGCTGAAGCCTTGAGGATGAGGCGAACTGTTTCACCACACTTTCCATTGTCCATCTCTCTCTTTCTTCAGGTGTAAGTTCTCTTTAAAGTGGTTTTGTCCAGTAACCTTGCTAGTGCTAATCCGGTTTTTGTGTCTTTGGGTTTCTGTTTACAAAATTGGGGGTGGGGTGTGAGGAGAGAGGAAAGGCACCCTTATTATGTCTAAACAAATGTCTCTTTGTAAAATAATTTTTTGGTACATAAATTCCAAATAACTTTAATGTTCAAAAATTTAACAATATTATAATAGGCTTCAGGTTTAAAACTTCGTATGTTATTCTGGGGGATCTGATTCATTTGGTTAAGTACCTATTTTCAGTCTGTGCGGGAGCTATGAAGATTATATTTGGAAAGATTAGAATATATATAGGTTTCATTCATCCTTTCTAAAACTTCGACTTTCTGCTTACTTACCACTCTAAATGAAAAATAAACCATTGTAAAAGAACTAATTAGTTAATTTAACTACATGTGAAATATGAGAATATACACTTTTGAAATGAAATCAGCAATGAGATCTCATATTTCTACTTTTGTTCAATTCAGATTATTTAGACATTATCTTTTGCCAGCATATTTGTAAGGGCTGAAATATATCAAATAACTAATATTCTAAACTAACATGCTTGATGTTGAAGTTTTATGTTTTGAAAATACATATTTCAGGAAGCCAGCAGAGATGTATGTTATTTGTTTTTCCTTGTCTACATTAAGTAAAACATGAATAGATTATAACTTGGATATATGTTTCCTAGATGTGAAAAATGTGAAAGTATGTATGGTGTGTGATAACGACCTCTTGTAAAAATAGATAACATGTTAATTTACATACAGAGTCAGTCTCTCAAATATTAACAGATCCAAACAGAAGTGGTAATATGTGTGAGGGAGAAGCATAGGTTGTTGCAAAGTCATGGGACTTAGAATCAGAAGACCTAGCTATAAAGCAGTCTCAATAAAATCACTAACAATCTTTCAAACTCAGTATTTTCATCTGAAAAAAAAGTGGAAATAATGATAGCTCTAGGCTGTTCCCTATTTCTTACTGGATCCTAGATTTAACATGTGATCCTATGAAAACTGTTGCGCTTTATATATTCATTGTTATTTAGTGGGGTGGTTGGTTATTTTAGGGAACTATCACTCTAGGGGAATTCTTGTAAAATGGTATAGTCACAAGTTGTGAAGATGAAGTTTCCTTTTGAGTGGGTTTTTATGTCATAAGCCTAATATTCTTCACTATTTCAGTAGTGCTTCAATGGCTAAAACGAATAAGAATCATAAAATATACAAAATGATCATCACTTCCTTTTAGCTTTCATTTTCAAAAGGATTTTTGTTGTTTTATGTAACATTTTCAGTGTTAATGTCAGAAAATTCAAAAAGTTAGTGCTTACTATTAGTTCATTTGTCTTGCAGTACTTAACAAAAGCAATTTGCTAAGTGCCTACTATATGCAAATATGTAGGCATTACTACTCTTCACTTAGTATTTTGGGTTCTCCTCTTGGGCATTTTGCAGGATAGCATTCTCGAATTCCCTTGAACTTACGTATGGCCATATGACTTGCATTAACAAACGAAACATGAGCAGAAGTGACATGCCTCACTTCCATGTGGAAGGTTTAATAGCCAGAGCACACTTCACCTTCTGCTGTGACCTTCTGATGATGTTCAAGGTAGTGGTTACCCCATCTGTCTGTGTCCCTGAGTATCTGTAGTAATAGGGCTTTACTCTGTGACCCATGATGGGCATTTAGCACAAATGAGAAGTTAAAACTTCTTTTTGTAAGTAACAGATTTTTAAGGTTATTTGTTATCTAGCCTATCCTGATTGATATAGTAAGGCAGTACAGTTTAACTTAATAAAATTTAATGGAAGATTATTGGGCTGTGTTTAAGGTTCTTTCTAGTCAAACACTTTAATTTCTCTATGATATCACCTGTAGTATATAATGAATTAACGTATTGGTTTCCTTTCCTAATCTTTGAATAATTAGTTTAGCATACCAAAGTATGCGTTTTTGTCATCAAGTAAGTTAGTGCCTGTCCTGAAACTAGTGGGTACATTGCTTCTTAAATGGTATTTATCATTCCCCCAAAGATATAATGAAGCTCCACTGATATTTGAGATTATTCTTTCAAAGTGGTAGTTTAACTGAAAGACCCTTAAGGACTCAGGTGCTCCTTTCTACTTACCTTGCAATGTAGAAACTACGTTTTGATACCCCCAAGTTCCTGGAAAGAAAGAGCTAGCTATATTACCTGAGAAACAGTACAAATGTGGCAACTCTCATCTCTGCTGCAGTTTTGCCAGACAAAAGAAAACGCAAATAAAATTGTTTTTCTCTCAGCTTATAAACTAAGAGCTGTGTGCCTGTGAAGAAAACCAGGGCAGTAGTTTATGGTAAAGGGATTGGGCTGAATGCTCCATCTGGGTCATGGACCAGCAATCCATTTGCTTGGCTCTGGGTTAAGTAAAGCAAATGAGAGGAGGGAAGGCAGACTTTTCCAGAAGCCTAGGGTATGTTTGTCATGCCAAATAGCCCTCCACAGCTGGCACCCCTCCCTTCTTCCTGTCTTTATCCATCTTAGGATAGAAAGTTAAAGAAACATGTCTCTGGCTTCAGGGGTGGCCATTTTTCAATTCAGCAAACCCTCTTTGTGGACCGATTGTTGCTAGGCTCTGTGTTAGGCACAGGAGGCCCAGCAGGGAGAGATATGGACAAGCAAGAGGTACCATACTAGGCAGGATATGATACATGCCAAAAGTGGAGTACCTGGGAGCCTCCGTTTATTTCAGTTTAACAATCTCTTACCTGAGTTAATGGTCTATGGTAAGAATCATCTCAAAAAAGGAATAATTAATTCTGCCTGTAATTCGTGTTTATCTCCCTGAGCTTGAAAAAGCATTTAGGAATTCAAAAGGGTAGTGCTGGGTGAGGCAGATGGGGGCTCTCATGAAAAGGAATAGTATCTCTGTATATTTTACCAGAAGAATGTGTTTGAATAAGACATAGATATAAAAAAGCAATGTTTTACAAAGAATTAGCCTACAACTCATTAAAGCCTACCCAGCATTGCTCATACTCAGATATCTTGCCTAGTTATCTGTTATACCTCTCCTCTGCCCCTCCTTCAACCTAAGTCCATTCGTTCACAGCCAGATATAACACATCAGCTTCTAAGAAAGGTGCAAGTTTTATTCTCTGGTATTGGAGTCAGAAAGAGACATCCAGGGAGTACTTTTAGATCTGTTCTCTCAATTTCCATGGAATATCTTGAAACAATGAAGCTTTCCTTTGTACAATTTAGTGTATGAAATTGCTACCTTTATGCTGTGTTATTTTCATTGCACAGTGTTATGAATGCCATGTCCGAGTATTATTTCTAATGCCAGTAAGTGTTGCAGGGTATTTGCATTTCCTAGGGTGAATATCAGAAAGATACTGTGAATCTGCCAAGACAATCTCTCTTGCTGAAATGATCTTTCTTGTTTATACATAAGCTTCTAGTACCGTCCTACCCTCTCCACTCATTACTGTTTATAGAAACGATAGCATTGCAGTTGGTGTCACTGATTGCCCACGTTGCTGCTTCAATGAAGCCAGCTGGGATTCGATTGCATGGTCTTTAAATAAAACTTAGTGGCACAAAATGAATCTCTTTTTTTGAGGGGAGGGGGGTTGTTGCTAGCTGGATCATGCTCTAAGGCACTAATTATTTGCTTAACTTGGAGGAACTTGAGAATCAGTGAATCACCAT
This sequence comes from Delphinus delphis, assembly GCF_949987515.2. Classification (NCBI taxonomy): domain Eukaryota; kingdom Metazoa; phylum Chordata; class Mammalia; order Artiodactyla; family Delphinidae; genus Delphinus; species Delphinus delphis. The sequence continues at coordinate 75,795,734 of NC_082686.1, forward strand.
GTTGGCTCAGTGTCTGACCTTGGCACTGAGGAACTTGTGGGTAGGTAGCATAGACAAAGTCTTTATGAAGCCATTCTCAAAATGACAGTGATGAACCATTTACCCCCAGCCCATTTTAGCACTCTGTAAGTAGCTCACGGACTGGGGATAGTGAATGTGCCTGTGGTTCCAGCCACCCAAAGACTGGAGCCAGATTAATTGAGAACAGGAATTCCAGACAGTAATGTTCTGTGCCAGCCTGGTACAAGGGGATGGCCTGGAAATGGTGAGAAACAGAGTGAAAGATTGGTGGTGCATTTTCTTAAACTGCCACAGTATGGAAAGTAAAGAATATCTGTCACTACTTTTGGCCTTTGGCTTCCAAACTTCACTACAAGTTAGGCAGGATAGCATTTTTCTTTATAGTTATATAATACAGATTAGGGGACCAAGCCTTATCCAGGTGAAGATTCATATGTCTATGTAAGTTTATTTTCTCCTGAAAAATTTTAAATTTATAAATGTATCTATATCTATTTAAAATATCTGTGCACTTATGCAAGTGTGTGTGTGTATGTGTGTATCTCTGTGTCTTTGGTTAAATGTGTTCAAAATTGTTAATGGCAGTTACCTTTAGGGAGTTTGATGGCAGAGACTTGTTTTCTGCTTAACATATTTCTATATTATTTGAATTTTAATGAAAATGTGTTCCCTTTTTAATTTAAAAAACTAGTGATATATATTTTAGATTATGCAGTTTTCTGCTCATAGCAGGAAACTTTGAAAATGTAAAATCTCTGTAGAATAAGAAAATCACTTATAAAACCATAACCTCAATATAATCCCTTTTATTCTTGGTGTGTGAATTTTGAAAACAAAAGTTATCACATGAAAGTTATATGCTTTGTTTCTTTTCCTATGCGCTTAAACAGTTATTGTAAATATGGAAAGAGATACTCATTGAAATATTTGGAAAATACTTTTTTCTAAGAGGAATTACAAGAAGCTGTTAATAGTGCTTAGTAGGAGAGAGATACTTTTGGGACAGTGGAAAAGGAGGGTTCTTTTTAGCTTTGTGCATTTCTACATTGTTTCTAATGATTTGTACATATTGACTTTATATATATAAAGCAGGATATAGCTGGGTGTGAAATGGTGAACCATTTGTATTTTCTTTTTTTTAAACTCATATATGTTAAAAAACACTAACAGAGATGTCATTTTGCCAAAAATTCTTCTAAATATGCCTTTAAATTATGGAATGACCTCACATATCTATGCTATAATTGTCATCTGCCTACTGTTGGATCACATCCATTTTTCTAAGCCTTTAAATTTTGTTTTAAAGAATTTTTACGAATATCTTTGTGTAGCGATCTTGGTGTGTGGTGGGCTTAGGGGATGGTAATCAGTTATAACTTTTCTTTCTTCTCCTTCCCTCTACCTTCTACCTTAATCCTGAGTTCAAAATAATTGAGAAAATAAAGTTGTGAAACAGATAGCTATTAATGTATCTGCTTTCTTCCTGGATTGCTGGACAATTGGATTAGAGAATGGTCAAAATTGAATTTAACACCAAACTAAATCTTGATGTATGCGAACCACTAGAGGGAAGTTTGGATCTATAGAGCAGGCCCACCTGCCAAGAAATCCACCTTTACCCCTGCTGAACCCCAGTAGCAGAGCAGAGAGATTTGCATTCCATATTTACCTCTAAAGACAGGTCTGGGACCAGAGCTATTTTTGCCTACCCAGAAGCTAAGAATGTGTCCAGCCTGTGAGTAGGCAGATCCACAGAGACAGAGAGAGACCACAGCAGGCTAAGCTTCACTGGCCCCATTTTTTCTCCCAGTCTCACCAATCAGATAAGTTTTTCCTCTTCCTTGGAAAGGAGTGAGAAGGGTGGATGGAAGGGCACAGAACTCTCTTCCCATTTGTTGGAAAAGGCAAAAGAGCCTGTTTTGTGGACCAAAAGTAAATGAGGAAAGTGGGAGCAAAATTTTATTCTTACAGTGTGTAACTTTCAAAGGCATAACTATTTTTAAGGGTGTTGATATATCCATATATTCTCCAGTAACTTACACTTTTGACCACCGTATAATATTTTCCTGGCTGTGTGTGACTGTGGGCTAGTTACCTGTGTCTCATATGTAAAATGGGGCTTAACAATAGTTCTGAGTTTATAGGGTTGTTCTGAAGATTAAATGCATTAATATCTGTAAGGTTCTTAGCCTGTGAAAGCCTGAGCACTTGGTATTTAGTATTTCCTGCTCTTCTTTTTCTTGCCTTTCATCCCTCCTGGTGTTATAAAATACCAAATGCATGCTGTTAGTGTGTGATTTATCCCATCTTAGTCCTTCTCTTAATTTAAGGTAAAAAAATGTGCACCATACTAAATCTTAGGATATATCTAATATTTTGATCTGTATGCTTAACTTTCCTTTATTGTTTAAGACAGGTCTTTATTCTGGTAAAAAGCTATAGGAGTCTGAATCTAGCCAATTTCATTTGTGATGATTCCAGTTTGTTTTCTTAAAACTAATAATTATCATAATCACAGCATTAAGGAAAATTCTGGATTTTATTTCATCCATAAAATTCTGGATTTTATTTCATCCATAGAAAATGGAATTGCAGAGTAATTTGGCTCTAACAGGTAATTTGGATGATATTTTTTTTTCTTTTAGTTCCAATAACATTTTATTTAAGGACATGGAATCTGAATTTTATATAATTTTTACATGACACACAATATTATTATTTTGATCTTTCTCAACTATTTAAAAATGTAAAAACTGTTTTTAGCTCATGGGCAGTACAAAAACAGGCATCAGGCTGGATTTCACTCACAGGCTGTGGTGTGCTGACCCCTGCCATTTCCATTACTCGTCACTATACTCGAAAGTCTGCATGCACCTACACCATTGGCAACACCAGGCATTACCAAACTTTCAAATCTCGCCAATTTGACAGGTGAAACTGTATCTTAGTTTGGTTTAGCTTTACTTTGCATTTCTCTTTTTATAAGGAAAGTAAATGATCTTTTCTTATTGGATGATATTCTTTTAAGTGACTTTTGATGACTGAATTTTTGGAATTAAACATAGTAGCACGAACCTTATTCTTAGGAGTTCATGTTGCTCAAGTTTTAACTCTCTGTTGTGTTGGTAGATTATTTAGAAGATCAAAACAGGAAGCAACCAAGAGTCACATTACATTTTATTACTGTAGAATCAGTGTGACTGAAAAAATTCCTGACCTCCTCAGGACTAAGTAAGATCATTTAAATTTATTTTCAAGTCCTGGCCACTAGGCTCATTCAGTAGATTGCTGTTTTTCCATTCTTTGTTGTGTTTCTCTCACTAGGTCATTTCTAGGAAGTACTGAGAGGTATTGCCACGTTCCACAAACATGTCCTGGTGTTATTCAACATGTCTGCCAGTATTCTTCACTCTGAAACACTGAGATGCCGGAGCTTTGTTACTCTCCACTTTTCAATTTTAAAGAAAACCAGACTGTAGGTCTTCCGAATAATTTACTGAATACTTGAGGAAAGCAGAGGTGTATAGCAGTGCAGAGAATGGAAATCTAAAGGCAGACATTAACTATCACTGCTCCTGAAGTCCATGGGTCATGTCCTTCTCTTAGGAGAGCCTCCTGGTCATCTCTGTGTAACTCCTGGACTATCTCTGCATAATGGATATTCTTTGTTTCCCCCAGCATTTAGGAACTACTTCTACAGGTTCCAGAGAAACAATAAGGTAATTCTCATTCCCCTTCCAAGGCTCACTGATTTTCTTATTGCAGGATGGCTGAGAGTGAAGCATCCATGTGCTTTAGGAGAAACACTCACTCACAGCACAGGACATGGTCTGGCCACTCCTGGTCCAGAAAAAGCAATCATGGTAGTTATCAGCACATTTCCAAATGTTTAGGTTATTCCATTTTAAATAGTACCAGATGAGGTGTACCAGATGTCAGCCCAGGTAGCCTTACACCTTTCTATCATCTATCTTTCAAAGTAGATTGCAAAGAGCATCAGTCCTGCATGGTCTCATCTCAGAAACTCTTGGGACAAACAAGACAGCTCCTCTAAGAATGAACAATGATTTTCAAATAGGGCAGCCTAAATGCAGGGGAGAATTCTTTAGCTCTGCATGAACTTGGTTCTGTTCAAAATATACCCAATTTAAATTACTGAAAAAAATACATAACATCTCAGATAGAAGCATCTGCTTCAATGGTTGGAGCAGTTTTACAGCGACAGAGACTAGGAAATTGACATATTTGTATGATTAGAAAGGCTCGACAAGGTAGTCTGTCTGAAAACAAGGTAGTATGTTTCTATGACAAGGGGAAATTCTAATTTTTACCTGAGGGAATACAAATACTAACATCCCCCTAAAATGCTATCTATCCAGTTACAAGAATTTTAATGTTCAGCCTCACTTACTACCCTATTGCTTGAAGAGTTGAATATTTTTGGATTTTTCAACCAAAGATATTATGGAACATCACTTCATTTATATGTCTGTTCATCCAGCATTTAATGAGACCCACACTATGTGCCAAGCAGTGGGTCTGCATGAACCCTGTTCTAAAGTAACTCATACTTAGATAAGGGAGATAATAACTGAGCACAACTTATCCTAATTAAGATATCAATGATGTCTAGTGTCTAGGTATAGTGTGTCATTATTCTAGAAGGGACTGCTATGTTGGTAGTAGAGATAAACTCTCCCTAATATTTTTTTAGGTTATCTTCTCTGATAATTGCTATTTGCTTCTGTGATTGTTTATATGTGCTCTGTTCAAGTTCTAGTTGAGCAGATTGATTGGTAATTTGTTTTCCTCAAGCTGGAAATATTCTAGCTGTAGTTTACATTAGGCTAACTAGCACTGGATGGATCATCATTATGATTTTGTTTTCCAAGATGCAATACTCTGGATTCTATTTTTTCAACTGAAATTGGAATTGGGAGGGCACAAGAAGGAAAAGGAGATAAAAGATATATAGTTTGTTTTTAAGGTTAAAATACAGAAATGGCCAGAGATTAATATAACAAACACTAATATACCTAAGACTCAAAATGAGCAAATTATTAACATTATGTGATATACATTTCAGATTTTCTTAAAATGAAGAAGTCAAACACTACGGATAAAATTAAAATCACTTAGAACTATCCCCAGCTCTATTCCAGAATCCCTTCCTCCTCAGGGGTAACAACTATAATGACTTTGGTGTGTGTCCCTCCCATCCGTATGGGACATTCTGTAGAGCTGAAAGTAGCCAGCTTCCTCAAAAGATGGAAGTACGTTTCTAAGGCAGACATGAAGACTGATCTTCTTAATTTACTATGTATCAGATATGATGCTGTTTTGAGTGTTTCTAAAATTTATAGATGAGGTCTTGAACTGTACTTATCTCTCTGCATCTTATTTTTTCACTCAATTATGTGTTTTTGAAATTCATCCCTGTTAAGACAAACGTATCAAGTTCAGAAACATGAAGCTGGGTGTGAGGGATTCAATATTTGTAGCTGAAAGCGTGGACCGTGGAGCCAGCTTGCCTGGGTTTGACCTGACTCTAAGACTTACCAATTACGTGACCTTGGACAAGTTTCTTAACCCCTCAGGGCCTCACTTTTCTGATTTGTAAAATGGTAATAGCACCTACTTTATTGGGATGTGGTGTGGAGCAAAATGAGTTAATATATTTGAATCTCTTGGAATACTTTCTGACACTTACTAAGCGTAGTATAAGTATTTATTATCTGTATGTTCATTTGAGAACGTGTATTGACTTATAGTAGTAGGAGCAACCTTGCTTGGCTAATATTCCCTGATTTTTTTACATCCAGCACCATGCTAACTAGAAAAGAAACCTGTGTCCAGGCTTGGATTCCTGTCAGAGGCAATTAGGTGTTGAGACTGAGAGGTCACCTAAACTGGAGAGGTTAGTAAATCACTAAGAAACAGTCATCTTGGGGAGCTGCTATATTTACAATGGATAACCAACAAAGACCTACTGTATAGCACAGGGAACTCTGCTCAATATTATGTAACAACCTAAATGGGAAAAGAATTTGAAAAAGAATAGATACATGTATATTTATAACTGAATTACTTTGCTCTACGCCTGAAACTAACATGATGTTGTTAATCAAGTATACTGCAATATAAAATAAAAAGTTTAAAAATAAAAGAAACAATCATCTTTTGATTAAGGCTGTTGCACAGTGGACTGGCATCAAAGGAATTTGCAGCATCTGCCTTAGTGTTTGGGTGTTTGGTTTGATTGTATCAGATACAGCACTCAGGTGCTACAGAAACACCTGAGAATGGTCTGATGTTCAACCCTATTTCCCTTTGATTGTATGCTCCACCGCCCCTCCCCTCTCTTGGGAATTGTAAATTGGTGTACTTTGTCAACCCACCTTTTGAATTGAGAGGAAGTGGTTCTTGGTTGAGCTGGGACTACAGTGAGTGCTTGAGACTGAAGCAAATCCCTCTAGAGATTCAAGAGGAAAAATAAATGAAAGAACAGGTGGAGCTGAGACTGTCCGATGACTTCAGATCTGTGTCAGTCCTACTTTTCAAGCCACCTGGGCCTCCTTAGCAGGTTCTGCAGAGCTGAAAATAGCCAGCTTCCTCAAAAGATGGAAGTATATTTCTAAGGCAGACATTAGGACTGATCGAAGGCTTTGTTCTGATTGATCTCTTCACCTCCTGAAGAGGCTTTTTGGTATGACCAGGTTTCAGTGATTCTAATGAACCTTGTTGTCAACCTCACACCACAGATATTAGGAAGCAAACATAATGCCTGTGCTGTAATCTTCTCACAAGGAGGGACCAATTATATTATGCGTAGAGCATACGTGACTCAAAATGTAGAACTGTAATATTTAGGTCCTAGCAACAATTTTAGGAATTGAATACACACTTTCATTTGACAGTTGAAGAAACAGTCCCAACAAACTTGAGACCGTTATTCAAAACTCCGTATCTGTGTGAAGTGGCTGGATCTTTGAATCCAGGACTTTTAACTCTTAGTATATAGAATTTGGACACTAATTTGCAATGTTTCTTTCATTCACTCATTTCATGAACTTAGGCAAGTTTTTTAACCTCTTTGAGCCTCAAAATCCTCATCTCTTGTATAAGGAACATAAAATCATCCTTGTATCCCTCAAAGCACTGTTTGAAATCTAATTGAAATAGTGTGTGTGCTAACTGGCAAAATCTAAAAAGCATAATAGAGATATAACATTTATTATTACTAGTTTATTATATTGGATGCATTTATGACACAAGGCTATGTTGGAGATAAAATAAAGCTCCATTTTATATTGTCTTGGAGAGGGAGTTAATGGCAGAAGCCAGTTTTATCAACATGAAATTTATAGCTTCTTTGGCATAAGAATTGTATCTTCCAGTAGCTATCACATCTTGCTGTACATGAATTTTTCTGGTCTACCCTATTTTGATGCTGCTTGAAAAGGATGCTCTTCCCATCAACGGTATGGAACCTTTTCAGTCTGTGTTGTAAAGTGGGACAGTATGATAGAGGTTAAGACATTTTGTTGATTTAACCTTACTTTAAACTCTTTCACCGATGACTACTAACTGGGGTCTTGCAAGGGGTGTGGTAATATATTCCAGTATCCAGAGTGTAACTTCTATTATTGAGGGCTTGTGTCACTTAGTTCTCAGTCAATGGTGAGCAAATATACACTATATTAGAGTTTAATTCCTGGGATCTACAGGCACTTTTGTCTGTGACGCAGAAAGAGTAAATGAGCTACTTTTAGGTAGAGTAATCACATTAATTGACAGGAGATTCTAATAAAAATAACAGCATAGACAGGAGGAAATAGTAAAAGCTCATGTGAGCACTAACAGTCAGACATATTCTAGACATAATTGGGTTCCTAGTATGTGCTTGGCATTGGGCATGTAGAGATAAATCAACTCCTGCCTTAAGTAATTTGTAGTATGGCAAGGGAAAGAAGATATAAGCAAAAAACACATCTTCATGGGTAGGTGCTAGACCAAAGGTAGAAACAATTTACCTTGGAAACAGAGAGAGATGAGAGCAGTTCCTTCTGCTTGGTGATGTGTGTGTGTGTAGTCAGGGAGGCTTATCTGGGAAGGCTTCAGCGAAATATGCTACCAGAGATGCATTTTAAAGAATAAATAGGCATCCACCTTGCATAGAAAATGATGAGGAAGGGCATTTTGGGTAAAGGAAAACATGCGCTGAGGCATAGGGCCAAGAAAGAGCATGTGTTTCAGGCTAAATTTGCTCATTCTTTCCTTCATTCTTTCACTCATTTATCAACGACCTACTCTTTGCCAGGTACTGTTCTAATTGCTGGGGATTCAGTGGTGAGCAAAACAATCTATTTTAAGAGCTGACTTCCTGGTGCAGAAGTAAAACAATAATTAAATAAACAACTAACATGCATATAATAAAGTGTCAGGTGGTGGTAAGTGCTATAAAGAGAAGTAAACACATTAAGGGGTTAGAGAGAGAAAGGAAGATGTCTTTAGATACAGCAGTCTTTTCCGAGGGAATGGCTTTTAGGCAGAGACCAAAGGAAGCGAGGGATCCAGCTTGCATTACTCAGGGAAAATTTACTCTAGCTGGAAAGAGCAGCAAGTGCAAAGATCCTGAAGTAGGAATAGGCTTGACATATTCGAAGATGAGGGAGAAAGGCAGCGTGGCAAGAGCAAGATGAGATGAGGAAAAATGGTAGGAAATGATATTGTTTATGGTATTGTAGACTGTGGCAAGTATTTTGGAATTTATTTTGAGAGTTATGCAAAGTCATGAAAGGGTTTTGAACAGGAGTGTGAAAAGCCATTTATATTTTAAATGGATCACTCTGGCTGCAGTATGATAGTAGACTGTATCAAGGAGAGCTATTACAGTCTTTCTGGTGAGAGGCTTGGAAGAGAGTCAAAATGTGTTAGGTGGTGAGACGTGGTCTGAATTGGGATATATTTGGAGGTAGAGTTGATAGGATTTGCTAATTGAGAGAAAGAGAGAAATCAAAGGTGACTCAAGTAATATGCCTGAGCATCTAGGTGAGGAGGGATGCCTTTCATTGAGTTGGGAAACAAAGAAGGGTAGAGTTGCTTTGGGGAGATAAACTCAAGTGTTCTGTTTTGAATATGTTCAAAGTGACATAGAATAAAAGATAAACATTGAATAGAGAGATAAAATTCTGGAATTTAGGGGAGTCCAGAGCCTTAGATATGAATGCATATAGTTGGTATTTAGAATCCCAGAACTGTGTTCAGTTTCATAAAAAATTAGTGTGGGGACTTCCCTGGTGATGCAGTGGTTAAGAATCCGCCTGCCAATGCAGGGGACACAGGTTCGAGCCCTGATCTGGGAAGATCCCACATGCCACGGAGCAACTAAGCCTGTGAGCCACAACTACTGAGCACGCACTGTAGAGCCCGCAAGCCGCAACTGCTGAGCCCGTGTGCCACAACTACTGAAGCCTGTGCACCTAGAGCCCATGCTCCACAACAAGAGGAAGCCACCACAGTGAGAAGCCCACACACCGCAATGAAGAGTAGTCCCCGCTTGCCACAACTAGAGAAAGCCTGTGCGCAGCAACGAACACCCAACGTAGCCAAAAATAAATAAATAAATTTATATATATTAAAAAAAAGAATTAGTGTTGATACGGCAAAGAATAGATTTGAGGACTACGCCTGCAGTACTCCTGTACTTAGCCATTAGGAGCTAAATGCTACCAAAGAGACTCAGAAGGACTAGCCTAAGAAGTGGAAGAAATTCAAGAGAGTGTGATAATAGGAGTTAAGTGAAGAAAGTGGCAAGAAAGAATGACCAACTGGGTCATATGCTGATGAGAGATCAGTATGGTGTAGACTGAGAATGGATCTTCAGATTGCAAAATGTGGAGGTCATCCCAAACCTTGGCGAGTGGTTTCAGTGGAGAGGTGGGTGTGAAAGTCTGATCGGAATGGGCTCAAGAGACTAGAAGGTGAGAGAGTGGAGAGAATGAACATAAAAGAATCTGCATAGCACAGGGAGATCAGTGAGGTGGTTTGTGACCACCTAGAGGGGTGGGATAGGGAGGGTGGGAGGGAGACACAAGAGGGAAGAGATATGGGGATATATGTGTATGTATAACTGGTTCACTTGGTTATACAGCAGAAACTAACACACCATTGTAAAGCAATTATACTCCAATAAAGATGTTAAAAAAAAAAGGCATTAAACCCTTAAAGAAAAAAAAATAAAATCTTTGCCCTTTAAAAAAAAAAATCTAAGAGTTTCACAGTGAAGTTGTGTGGAGAAATGAGGGAATGTGGGATCAAGGGGAACATTGGTTTTATGAAAATATTTTGGCATATTTATTTATATGCTGATGAGATGATTGACTAGGAAAAGGAAAGCCGTTGTAGGAGAGAGATTGGGAACATTGCGAAGATTAATTGACTTCCCATGATTAATACATTCCAGGCTTGGACCAGATACATCATAGCCTCATCAGACTCTTGTTAAAAAAAAACAGATTGCCTTGTCCTACACCATACCTCCCACGTGTTAGAAAGGTCCCATGTGCTTATATTTTGTAGAAGCTCCTCCGGTGGTTCTAGTGTGGAGCTAGATTTGGGAAGTTTTGTTTTGGGCAACACAGTGTATTGCAGTGGTGGCAAGGGTCCATTGACTTGGGGTGGCAGAAGGTGGGGCTATAAATTTTGACTTTTTATAAATCTTTAATCTCTTAGCTTTGGCTTTCTTGTTTTTGGATTTCCCCTCCTAAGAATGCTCTTAGCATGGAGTACTAGAGGCTGCTAATGGTGTTTTTGGAGTCCATGTGGTTTCTCTATGGGGATGTTAATGGAAGTATCTGGCTGTCACAGTCTGTGATTAAAATCACTCTGATTAAGATTTTAAGCAAATAGTTACCCATTGAAAAAGTGATAGTCGTATGCTTTCCTCTTTTGGGGGATACACAGAAATATCCATTAGACTGCCAAATCTAGCACAAGCATGTTCAAGAAATTGGGTCAAAGGGGACCATTAAGATTTATACTTGATAAAATATTGAGTCTTAGAACCAAACTAGGTGCTCAGACGCTTGATTATTTAGGGAGAATAATTCTGTGAAGTGAGAATTAGATCTGGAATCCAAAGGCCTGGGTTATATTTTTGGCTCTGTAATTTACAAACCATATGAATTTTGGGAAGTTTTGTGTGCTCATATGAAAATGAGTGTGCTAGCCTTTCCCTTCCATCTTAGAGTTATCAATACAAAGATCAAATGAGTGGAAAACATTTCATGACTATAAAGACTTACAACTGGGGCTTCCCTGGTGGCGCAGTGGTTGAGAGTCCACCTGCCGATGCAGGGGACACGGGTTCGTGCCCCGGTCCGGGAGGATCCCACATGCCGCGGAGCGGCTGGACCCGTGAGCCATGGCCGCTGGGCCTGCGCGGCTCCGCAACAGGAGAGGCCACGACAGTGAGAGGCCCGCGTACCGCAAAAAAAAAAAGACTTACAACTGTATATGTGTGTGTGTGTATGTGTATGTATATATATATATATATATAGTATTTGTATATAGTATATATATAGTTGATGTGAACTGTGAAAAACGGCTTTTATAAACAGTTTTACACTACATGACACAAGTATCTTGGAAAAGTGATCATTCACACCCCATCATCATTTGTGATGCAAAGTAAAGCTGATTAAAGTGTATTTGTTTACATATATGTACATACATATATATACATGCATATGTAGGTGTATAGCTTTGTTCAGTATTATTTTTATTAGTTTTCCTTAGAGATTAGGATGATTTTTGAATTATACTTATTGCATTGAATTATATTTTTGAATTACATTCGAATTTATAATTAGAAATGATATGTTAGCCTAAACCCCCAAATTCTTCCCACAGCAGTTTCAGATTTGGAGATAAGCCCTAGAGCTTCACTGGTGCCTGTCTCTGCACTACAACTGTATTTCAGTCCATGTCCCATAAATTTGGGAAAGAAATCACAAATGAGAGAGGGAATAGAATGATACAGCAGGTTGTACCATTGTACACCATGCTGGTTACAAGACACTTGAAGGTGGGAAGGAGAAGATTGTATTTGGTCTTGGGTAGGATGTTTTCCAAGGGATATTATTATACTAGAGTACACACAGGAGATGATGACCAGGGTATGAATAGGGTTTGAAATCGTGACTTAAAAGGATCAGGTAAAGGCCATAAAGATGTTTAGCCTAGAGAAGAGAAGATCAAAGTAGACTATGATATTTTGGTGATTTCAAGGAAGTAGAGGTAGGTTTGATGGATTGAGTTTGAAAGGAAGTGAATGCAGGTATAGAGAACACCCAATGAATACTCTGGCTGGTTATGACTTTCCAGTCATTCACTCTTACTGTATCAGCAGATGCTGTATGACTATTGAGATATTGCAGAGGGATTTGAACATCTAATACGAAGCAGAAATAGATGACCTTATGAAGTCTCTTCTAGCTCCAGTACTTTGTGTCAAAGACTTTATGTGAGGAAGAGCTAGTACATTTTCGGAGCTCTCATGGAGGTTGGGGGAAGGTTACAGAGATGTGAATAATGGTTGGTTATGCTAAGCAGTAGAAAAGATTTTGAATTTAGTTCCAAGGTGCCTAGGAAAACAAAACTTGCCCCTTTGATTCTCAATCTTTAGGTAAATTCCTGAGTACATGTTGTTCTGTTATTCTATTCTGATCCAGGAGTCAGAACTGTGTCACTGTTGTGTAGCTTGTTCTCTACAAAATGACGGGAAAAAAAAAATGTTAGCTTCTGAATAATTTTCATATATTCCTTCAATGGGGTGAAATTCACTGTGAAATAATAAAGCTCTTTAACACATAGCTCTGAATAAGTGGATAAATTGAGTGCAAGAAGCAACAATTTAATTTATGGGCCACTTAGTTAACAATAAGTCCATTTGTCATACTTAACAGCTAACTGTGCTCCTAATGCAGAGTTAATGTTTTGTGCTTTGACTCCTAGATTGATGCTGTTGGAAGGAACCTTAGAGACAATTTAGTCCTTTTACAGATGAGCAAGCTGAGGTTCTAGGAGGGAATGTGCTAAAAGGCACCCAGTCTCAGAAGTGAGACTGGGGGGCCCTGGACTTCTGCCGTCCATTGTCTGGGGCAGGCTCTAACTCTCCACACTTCCATTTGTCTCCTAGATTTGTAATTCCCATCATCACATGTTGAGATGATTATTTTTCAATTATACTGGAAGTAATTTTATCTTACAGCATCACTTTGTATCTCTACCATCCCAGATATGAATTAGAGTAGTCTTTTGGAACTGACCCAGAGGAGATAGCATCCTTAAAGTGACTTTTGTCACATCTGTTGATATGTCAGGAGCAAATATCAACTATCCCAGTAGCCCAAAACTCTAGAAATTCATGCACTTCCTGTGTAATTTCACTATATCTGTGTGCTCCCTGTGATTATTTTCCTTTAAATCAACACACTTAAGAAAATCAATTTAGCCTTTTCTTGGCAATTATATCTGTAAAATCACAAGTTTAATGTGCTGGGGTTTTTTTCTAATATAAAAATACTTATTTTAATATAATCATCTTATTTTAAAGATTTCATCTGGATGTCACCTAAAATAATTTTTCATACCACGCTTTGGGGAATATTGAAAAAGTGAACTCTTTCAACAAACTCTCTGCTATGTAATGATGAATGATAGTCATTTCTTCCTCTCTACCCTCCCCAGCCCACTACTGATGTCTCAGTAATTTAAGAAAAAGAACACCAAATCATACCCTCATTCATACACACACACACACACACACACACACACACACACACACACACATATTTAAGATTTTTTTCCTTTCTCGTGGAGAAGTAGGGAGGAAAGAATTAAGAAATAATTTGCTAGAAAAATGAATGAATCAGGTTACATTCATACATTAACTAATGATAGGGATCTCCTGACAAGAAGAGGTGATTAAGAAAGTGTGTGAAATAAGTATTTCCTTCCTGCTGAAATATTGATCAGTTGTTTACAAATTCTCATTAGAGATGTGAGATGTAAATAAAGACTTCTTAGAGTTTTTCTTCCTGTAGGGCCACCAAAAGATCCACATAAACATAAATAAACACAGCATTGTAAACTCAGTTTTGAGAATTTGAGTGTGTGTTGTGGTTGCTTTTATGTGATGGATGATACTGTTTGGTTTCAGATAGTACTTGGGACAGTCTGTCTCATAACCCACTTTTTGAGATTGAGATCAGTTTACCATTGGAGACACCCATATTACTTGAAAGAGAGACTAAAGTCTTGATCCCATTTGAGCCACAATTTTTAGTTCTAATGAATTAATGCTAATGAATTAATGGTTTTCTAGAATACAGCTTCCCACCCAGTGTGCATAGTTTCTGTCCTCCAGTCCTAAGGAGCCTTGTCATTTTACTCTAGTGTGGTACAATAATCGTACTTTTCTAGGTGTGCCATGTTCACGACATGAAAAAGGCTAGGAAATACTAGACAATGAAGAACAATACATCTAGTTTGTGTAGTGCTTTGGAGTTTAGAAAACACTTATGTGCATCAACTCTCTTGAGACACATAGTGTTTCTGTGAGGCAAACATTATTTTCCCCATATTTCAGGTGAGAAAACTGCAGTTTCGAGAGGTGAAGTTACTTGCCTAAATCTCCACAGCTTAAACAAGTGGCAAGTGAAGTTTTGCAAATGTAGTTGTTACATTTTTAATCCAACGAATCTTCCACTACACTGCAGCTGCCTTCAGAATTTCAGATTTTCATATTATTAGATTATATAAACTCAAAAACACAAACAAATGATCTTTGCTACATGTATTTCATAAGAAGCTATTTTGAATTAAAACACCATTCAGAGATGTTTCCTGTCCTTTGCATTGAAGGATGGATGACACAGATGTGATCCTTGCCTTCAGGGAAATCACAGTCTTCTGGGGCTGGAGGGAGTTACCTATACAAACACTTTAATACAAAGCAGTCTGGCATATGTTTTATAAAGTAGGTAGAGACAAAACTCTATGGAGGAATAAGAGAGAAAGAAATTAAATTTAAATAAAGAGGAAACCAGAGGATTATGGGAGAAATGCAGCTATGTTAATGATTATTTTTTGCCATGGGTATACTTTTTTGTTTTTTTTGATTACTTATTTAAATGTTACTTATAGAGAAGGGCATAAATTGCAAACATATAACTTAGTATAATTTCACAAAGTGAACACACCCATGTAACGATCGTGGAGACGAGAAACCAAACATTACCTGCATCCCTGTAACTCTATCTGTGCCTCCTTCCAGTCCCCAAAGGCAGCAGTTATCTTACTCTGACACTATAGTTTAGTTTGCCTGTTTTAAAACTTCAAATGAAGTAATACAGTGTATGCTTTTTTAAAATTTCTGGATGCTTTGTTTAATGTTATGTTTGTGAGACTTATACATTGTTGCTTGTAGCTGTAGTTCTAGTTTGTTCTTTTTTTTTTCTTTTGCTGTAAATATACCACATATTTATTATCCATTCTACTGTTGGTGGTCATTTGGGTTGTTTACAGTTTGTAGTCATTATGAACAGTGCTGCTATGAACAGTCTTGTATCTCTTTTTGTGGACGTATATATGCATTTCTGTTGGGAATAGTCCTAGGAGTGGATTTGCTGAGTCATGGAATATGCCTATACTAACATAGCTTTTGATGAGGAGAAATAAGGATGACAAAAGACTTCACTGACAGAGGAGGGCTCATTTAGAAAGACCCATGCCTGATGCGCTGCAGAGAGAATTCAGAGTGATGAGCAATTTAGGTGGCAGGAATATACCGTGTTTGAGAGCTATAGTGGAATGTAGATTTGGAGAGAGAGACAAGGAGAAAGGGGATATTTTTGAGAACTCCTGAACTATTTTGCAGAAAGATAATTGTATCAGAAAGGCATTCAGCTGCAAGTCACTGAAAACTTCAGTAAGTGTCTTAATCAGATGGATTGACTTTTCTCAAATACTAAGAAGTCTGGCTGGCTTTCACTCAAAACTCAACAAAGGCTTTTAGGATCTAGGAGCTGTCTTTGCACTTTGGCATCCTTAGCATGTTGCCATTTATATTCTTACTTGCTCTTTATAGTCTAAAGGTAGTTGCTGTAGCTCCAGATATCAAGTCTAAATTCCAAGCAAAGGGTGACAGAATGATGCCAGCCACATCAGTTCTCTTTCATCAAGGGAGTAAAAGTTTCCCAAACATCCCAGCAAAGACTTCCACCAATTAGTAAAAGTGGGTGACCCCTAGCTGAAAGTGAGGCTGGGAAACTGGGGCATAGTACAATATTAAGATTATCTTATATTGGTAACCATCCGTTGCTTGAGATTAAGCACATTGTTGCCCTGAGAGCACTGGAACTCTCTAGCAAAGATGAAATGGATATTAAAAAGGCAGTTAAATGAGTCTTCCATTGCAATACTGGCCCCAGAGGGAAGAATGGGCTAGGGGATAAATTTTATGTAATATACCATTTTTATTTTCACATGGGATAATTGGACATTTTATAGAGAAAATTAGTATATCATTCCATTTGATGATTTGAAATTCACCAGGGCTTTTTATTATTACTGTTGTTTTTGTTATTATTATTGTCATTCTTGAGATGATGGAGTAAAAATAATCAGATAATATCTCTTAAAGTGATCTTGCCTTTGCAACTTTTCAGTTACATAAAGTGAATTTTTACCAGCTTTTCTAGAATAAAGTGAAACTAAAGAGCAAGCAAGCATTGTGAGCTGCTGCAATTACAGGCAGAGTGGTGTAAAGAGATTTCTATGATGCATAAATTAAAACATCCCATCATAAGGCTTAACAGGTCCAAAATAGCCCCAATTTGGTCTTTCATGTGACTTTATTTCTATCTCTAACCTGCAGTTGTTGGTTTGTGAAAAATTTCTCGTGAAATCGGTTGAGTTAGTGCACAGAAGGACAGAACATTGATTCAGATGTTGTTTCAAAAACTTGTATGTATTGCCCTAAAAAGAGAAAAATATTCATATGTGGTTCTTTTTGTTTTAAGCTAGTCTTAGAAATCAGGTCAGTCTATAAAATTGGTTTCCTGACAATTTATTTCCTACCAGCAACAAAGTGAAGTGCTTATTCAATTAAGGTTCACAAAGCATACTTCTGTTTCTACAGGTTGTTTGTTCATTATTTTGTTCGGTGGCATGGTGGCATTATTAATTTAGCAAGGGCTAAAGTTCTCTGTATTGGGTGGAACCAAAGAGAAAGAACAGAATCATAACTGTGTCATCTCCAATGTGATATTGTTACAAGAAGAGCTAATGGACTGGGAGAATTTCATTTTACACTGAGTGTAATGAATATCTGCTCTGTCCAAGAAGTTTTGCTCACAGAGAGGAAGAAGAGAGAAGGAATGTGAATGTGGTTGGAAGGCACAATTCAGACCTGAGTTCAGCAATATTTGGGTAACTCTATTTTCATATGTGATTATTAGCAATGAGTGAAATGTTTCCATATTAGGAAGTGTTCCCCAGATTGTTTCATAATTACAGTGTCCATTGGTCTGTTTTAAAATTATGTGTAGAACCAATAGAACTGTTGCTTTTATCAAGAGGTAATTAATGGACAAATTTCATTATTCTTAGGGATGTTACAGATCCATAATATAAATAGGCTTAGGAAGACAACATGTGAGCTAAAAGCTATAGCTCACAATTAAGTAATTGGGGGTATTTGGGGAGGTAAGTGTTATAGACTATACTCTTAATAATATGGGGATTTTATCACAGAGTACAACCATGTTTTTCCATTTTATAACCCCATATATCCAAAGCATAATACTAAGCTGAGTGTCTATAGAGCTTATTTACTGATTTATTTACTTTTTAATTTTGCCATGCCATGTGTATGTGGGGTCCTAGTTCCCTGACCAGGGATCAAACCTGCGTTGGAAGCGTGGGGTCTTAACCACTGGACCGTCAGGGAAGTCCCAGGCTGAGTGCCTAATACCCTAACATTTGTTCACTAATTTAACAGAATATTTACTGAGAAGCTTACCATATGCCAGTGTTATGGGTACTGGAGGTAGAGCAATGAACAAACTAAAATGTCTGACCTAATGCTTCTACATTTTTTTAGAAGCATGTTTTATTCATGGAGTTTTTCATGGCAACAAAATGGCTGTGCTTTCTAAGCAGATGAAGTAAAACGGATACAACTAGAAACAGGCTTCAGCTAATCTCAAACCAAGAAGTTTGCACATGATATACAATAAGAATTATACTTCCATTGCTTTTAAATTTACAGTTAAATTCTAAGCACTTTAAGCAGTCCTTACAACACTTGGTTGTACCTACAGTACAACACTCTTCCAAGGGCCCAGCAATGACTTGAAGGGTAGATGTAAACAGTGCAGAGTCCAAGTGTGAATGTTTTCAGAGAGAAGCATGGTCAAACAGGTGAGCTTGAGCCCTCGGGTAATGGCTTGCAGAGCGGAAGCTAAGGACTAGGCCATGGATGAACACAAAGACACGGTAAGTTAGTATTTCATGTTTGGGTGTGGTGTTGGAAGGACAAATGGACAAAGAATCAGGGATTGGTAAATGACCAAAGGTCAGGTCAGGTATGATCTATACCAGTTTTTGTTTTGTTTTGTTTTGTTTTTAGCGGTACGCGGGCCTCTCACTGTTGTGGCCTCTCCCGTTGCGGAGCACAGGCTCTGGACGCGCAGGCTCAGTGGCCATGGCTCACGGGCCCAGCCACTCCGTGGCATGTGGGATCTTCCCAGACCAGGCCACGAACCCGTGTCCCCTGCATCAGCAGGCGGACTCTCAACCACAGCGCCATCAGGGAAGCCCTATACCAGTTTTGAGTCAGCACTAGGGACAGCTCCCAAGGGCTGTGCCTGTCAGTTGCTGTAGTATCTAAGAGGATGTGACAAAATAATTCCATCTAGATACATCTAGCAGGTGGGAAAAGTGAATGAAGTAGGCTAGTAGTTAGGCAATGCGGGAGAACTGTGACAAACAGGAAATTACAGAACTTTCCAAATGGAGAAATGGAGCAGCTGCTAATCAGCTCCATGCAGCCAACTGGTTTTAGGCAGGCATGCAGGCTACATATTACTGGATTTTCCAGAAATTAAAAATAAATTCCAGAGTTGCAGAAAACTCAGATATTTTAGGTAACGTTTCATAATTTTAATAGCTTTGGCAACTCAAAATTAAAACAAAATGCACACTTGTAAACACTGCTTTGGTTCCCATTTCTTTTAAGGCAGTTTTGGTCCCAAGTGAAGGATGCTGCATCCTTGTCCAACTGGGAGTCTATGGTGTTTTGTCAATGGCATATATAGCTATTTTACCCACTTCAGCCTGATATTTTAAAAATATAAATTAGGTCATGTTTTCCACTGCTTGTACTCCTCAGTGGCTTTCTATTACATAAAGAATAAAATAAGAACTAATATGGCTTTCAGGACTCTGAATTATGCTTTCTGCCCACCTCTGCAACCTCATCTTATCCCATTCTTCCCCAGCTCACTATTTTCCAGACACATTCTTCTTCTTTTACTTCCTGGAACATGCCAAACTTTTCCTACAGCAGAGTTTTATAAATTTTAATTCCCTCCTCAGGAATAATTCCCCTTGCTGCCTGTGTCCACTCTCTGTTTAGATGGCTTGTTCTTTCATCTAGAGATCATCTTGATATGTTCTCCAAGAGGCTCCCGCTGGTCATCTAGTCTCAGCTGGTCCTCCAAGTCACTCTTTATCATAGTACCCTCTTTATTCATACCATACACTGAATGCAGTTTGAATTGTTAAAAGTTACTTATTCGTATGTTAATATCTGTCTCACTTATTAGATTTTAAGCTCCCTAACGATAGGAAACATGTCTGTCTTGATCACTGATAAAACTTCGATGTCTAACACACAGTAAGCATTCTATAACTGTGAATGAGTAGATCATTGCATAAGAGGACTTGAAAGATTTGTGTCTTTCATATGTTGATTTGGTGCTGAATTCTTTGGACCTAGATCTTCTAGAGCAATACTTCTCAAATTTAGGTAAGGTGCTCACCTCCGTAATGAAAAACTGTTTTAATGGCCATTCAGTGCAATTTATTTCTATTACATTAAATATATATATATAATATAGAAAAATGTATATTTATAGTATATAATATAATAAAGTATATTGTACAATAAATTTATATGGGCATAAATGTCTCTTGTTTATAGCTCTTATAAAATTATGAAATTAATTTACAAATTAAGTTATAAACAAGTCTATACAAAAGTAGTTCAGTTCAAATTAATACTATTCATTTAATGTTATATGTGATATTTTGATGACATAAAATTGCCTCAGTTCAGATTCAGTTCTATATTTAATGTTTCTGTGCTTTTATTTCAATAATTCTTATGCAGATAATACCTGTTCACATAAGTATATTGAATAGAATTAGTAATTTCTTGGTTTTGTTTGTTAATTGAAAGTATTTGACCTTAACCAAATCTCTGCTTGCTAGAGACTCTAAAATGTTAAATTTAATTACCTGTCACTCCAAAATTGTTTTTTATTCCACTTGAAGATAAAGGCAGTATTACTGAAAACCACATTATGTTATGTGAACTAGTTGCTGGAATTGGGAAGAGAGAAATTTCTTATTGCACATTTGCTATTTATTCTTACTGTGAATGAGTTGTTGCATTGTGGTATGCTCAAAGCTGGGATTTCAGTAATACATCTGCCAGCAAAATAAAATGTCTTCTTACTGCTGAGACACAAGTACTTTTGAGTTTTCAAAAGACAGATGATTACTCCATTTTTCTCTGTTTAAACTAGCACAAACAACTTTTATTGGCTGCATGGTAATTTGATTTAACCTTTACTTTGAGTGAAACAGATCATAATCAAAATCAGAAACATTTGTTCCAAAATTTTGTATCAATAATCAGTTATAAAGTCATCATCCAGATGCCCTGGAATATGTCTACCTGCAAATATATAGATACATATACAAACACATCGATTTTTATATATAGTATATGTGGATATAGATATGTTTGTGTGTATACATATAAAATTTTAAATTTAAATTCTCATGGACACTGCTTACCCTGCCCCTTACCTAATTTACGAACAGTATACTAGAAGATCCAACTATGTTTCAACTCCCAAATACCTGGGCATTGACTATGGTAGGTGGGGTTCTAGACCTGTCTTGAAACATGTGGGCTTAAAATAAAAATACAAGTATTATGAAACTCTCTCTAGTAAATGCATTGTTGTCTTTGAACTGAGCTTTGGTCTGGGGGAGGGCTAACATTTCTGGGGACACCATACAGACGGTTTTGATGCCATTCACGTAAATACAATATGAATAGCATCCCCTAGAGCTGTTTAAGGTGGACCTGTTCATTCAGCAGTGAGTGAGCACTTAACCATTTATCTGCCTCTGCAGCAACTGTCCTCTCCTTCCACCCAGAGAAACCTGCACTTTTCCCATTCTAGCTCTCTCGGCCCACCACTTGCTTTGATATTAGTTTAAAAGAGAATCCCACCTCCCAGAGATATTTACATTCCAAAAATTAATTTTGTATATAATGAATATTTCACATTAGAGAGTAATGAAAGTAGAACAACAGGCTGTGTTTTGCTTTTTGTGGGGAGGTGTGACAGGTGGTCAGCATCACTCATACTTCTATCATATGTGAGCCTGGATTGAAGGATCTGTGTGGTGTTTCAGATTCTATATTTATAACAGGTTCTAGAGCAAGTTCTAGATCAATAAAAACAGATATCTCTTTTTTTAGAGGAATGGAATGATCTCCTTGTATCTGATGGTTGGGTGTTCTTTGGCATGGAAATCAGAATCTTTGCACCTCAGTGGTGGTAACAGAGAGAGCTCCCTCAGGGGTACACTGGCTCTTACAGTATCAGTTCTCTCCTAGATGCCCTGCCTCTTTGATTCAACAAGATCAAGCTAGAGTTTGCTATCTCACCTACTTAACTGGGACACTTGTGGGTATTCTTCATTTATATTAGGGATATAATCAGTTCTTCAATTTTCTAGGCTCAAATTCTTGGATTTACCTTTAATACTTCACTTTATTTTCCTTTGTTATCAATAAATCACATATCATTAAAACTTTTTTCTTTACAATGTGTATTATGCTACATGTGACTTCTTAAGAATGGAATGGCTCCCTCATATCTAGAGTAAAAAGGCCAAAGCCTTAAACTTTGGGTTTATTCATAGTTTGGCCTTACAACAATTCTTATTTCCTGTTGCTATTTAGCATAGCCCATGTGACTGTTACAGGGTTGCTTCTTTGCCTTTGCCACATACGAGAAACTAATTTCTCCTCTAGGCTACTGCATGTGTATGAGTTTATATATATATATATTTTTTTTTCTTTTCTTTTTTTTTTTCCTACCTGGAATGCCTTTCAACTTCCTGTCAGTTTACCCAAATACTATCCTTCTCTCAAGCTATGCCTTAACCACAGTTCCACTCGTTGGCAATTGACTCTGCAGTGATCACTCCGTAGTGTGAATTATTTTCATCGTTTACATACGTAGCTTATACCATTAATTCATCCCTGTATTTTAAGAGTCATTTCTCCTTCTTTTATGTGTATGTTAGTTGAACTGATATTAACTAAATACTTATTTGTGAACTGTTTCATTTTAGCATCTCAAGGAGATGGAACCACATGAGACATAATTCTACCCATAGGGGGTTCGTAGTCTACTAAGGAAATAAGGTGAATCACCTGTAACCATTACGTAAAATATTTTTGTTGTTGTTTCACTTTGTTCGCTTCAAGGACAAGCAAGTTACATATAAAGGGCAGTAGGAGTTTAGAGAATAAGGGATTACAATTAGTGATGGTATGTGAACCCCCATGAAGGAGGTGGCATTTGAACTGGGCTTTGAGACATGGGCAGATTTTATGTAGGCAGAAAGGGAGGATCCTTAGAGGAGGAATAACAGGAACAAATCATCTAAGTGGCTATGTGCGAGGAAGGCGGAGAACAATGGGGTGCTTAGGGATGAAGGACTGCAGGTTCCTTGGCAATTAGAGCTTGTAAAGAGGAGTAGTAGGAAACGAGACTGGAAACATAAATTGCAGCCAGGTTGTAGACTGTACAAGATTATAAATCCTATTCTAAAGTATTTATACCTTATTCTTTAGGCAATGGAAAGTTGAAAACTTTGAACATGGAAATGAGTCAGTGTTTTACCATGCACATATTGTCTTTCCAACCAGGTTAGATGCTACTCATTTTGAGGAAATCCTATCATGTAAATAATAATTTATTAAGCTCTTTCACATTATCTCACATCATTTTATTGATAGCTTTTTTAAAATTATTGAAGTATAGTTGATTTACAAAGTTGTGTTAGCTTCTGGTGTACAGCAAAGTTACTCAATTATATATGTATATAGATATATACATATTCTTTTCCATTATGGTTTATTGCAAGATATTGAATATAGTTCCCTGTACTATACAGTAGGGCCTTGTTGTATATCTATTTTATATATAGTAGTTTGTATCTGCTAATCCCAAACTCCTACTTTATCCCTCCCCCACCCCCTTTCCCCTTTGATAACCAAGTTTGTTTTCCTTGTCTGTGAGTCTGTTTATGTTTTGTAAATAAATTCATTTGTATCATATTTTAGATTCCACATATAAGTGATAGTATATGGTATTTATCTTTCTCTGTCTGACTTACTTCACTTACTATGATAATCTCTAGGTCTATCCATGTTGCTGCAAATGGCATTGTTTCATTCTTTCTTATGTCTGAATAGTATTCCATTGTGTGTGTGTGTACACACACAGACCATCTTCTTTATCTAACTATTGATAGTTTTTGATAATTATGTCATTATCCTTTTCTTTAACTGTTGAGGGGAATAGTCGTGGAAAGCTTTAGTAATCTGCACAAGGTCACAAGGCTACAAGGAACAGTCAGGAATTTAACCATATCTTAAGATTCATATTCCATGTTTTTCTTCTTTGCCATGGTACCTGTCCTCTTCTCAATTGAATTTTTAGTCCTCTAAAGAGATCCTCATTTAATAAAAAATTATATAGTATATAAATATGTTTATATTTGTTGTTTTTCTCACATGCATTTTGTTTAGTTCCTTTCAGATGCTAAAGCACTAAGGATGCAATCTCTTCTATGACTGAGATTCAAATGTCAAATTTGGAAACTCATAATGATCCCTATAGTGAGGTGCAGTGTCTTCACCGTTCTCAGCAGTGGTGAGGTTGGTATCTGATAATGACATAGTATTAAGCTGTTGGGCCCAAGGGACTCCATTAGTTGCAACTTCTAAAGTCATCCTACCTTCTTCATCTGGCCTCTTTGCCTCTTCATATTTAAACAAATAAAAATATGCTCATCAGAGTTTAAGATTCATTTTTTTGGCCTCTGATGAAGTACAGACTCTGAGAAGAATTGAGCATCACATATGGTGTAGTGGTAGGTGGCTTAAATACCAAGGAGTTTACCTGGCTCATTTTACTAAAAAATCCAGAAGTAGACAGACTTCAGGGTTGGTTGGTCGAGTGATGTAACTCTCATCAAGAACCTGACTTCTCTTCATCTCTTGCTCAGCCGTCTACAGTTTTGATGCCTTTATTCTTAGGCTGCTTCCATTTGTGGTCATAGGATGCTGCTTGAAGCAAACTGGGACTATCCAGTGGGACTGTTTGTGTATAACTGAACAAAAATTTTTAAAAATCTCTGTGACTGGAGAATTGTTATTCATTAATTGGTATAGACTTAGTTTATCTTAAAGAAACAAAATGGGTAGGATTACCTTGACTGATATAGATTATTAGGATTTAGCCCTAAACCTGGGGGATAATGGTAAATCCTATCAAAACAAAAGTTTTGCTGTCCAGTGGGTACTGAAAAGAAAAAACAGTGTCTACTATGCATCAGGATAAATTATATTTTGTAAACCATTCAAGCTATGTATGCTTTTTCCCATTTCAAAGAGTTTTTTTTTAAATTCATGTCAGAATACCTTTATATGAAATTTATTTTGGAGACTGCTGATGAAGTCATTACTCAGCAAACCCTAGAGGTCTCTGAAGTGAAATTTCTGTTATATACTGCATTCTGAGTAAGACATGCAGTGAATGAAAAATTTTGTCTATCAGCAGTATAGTTATTTCATTTTTGGGAAGAGGTTCAATTCAGCATGTTGCTTTAGAAAAATAAATTAAGCATATGGAGCATTAAACAGTGCTACTCTTCCCTGCTTCCCTGATTAGATCTAACCAGTTATAATGCCATCTCCTTTGATTTAATTTTAAGTGGATATGGGAGTAATTAATGTGTTAGCTCAACATGTAGACAAAGAAAACACTTTGATCAATCAATAGCAATTGGCAAATGTCAGAAGATAAACTGCCTTGGATTCCTTTCTAAATTTCAAAATGTACTGACCTCTTTTTTTTTTCTTAAAACATAGAGTACATACAACTTGACTCTAGATGACTTTTGCTGTGTCCCATATTGCTAGTGATTGGGACTTTGGGCAGAATCTTTATTTTTTTTTAATAGTAAAACATTAAAAGTTTTATTTTCATATCTAGAATAAGAATTAGATAGTAATGCCTACCATCTCCACTATTAATATTATTCTAGAAATAGCACATGAAATTTGACATGAGAAATGATAATTTAAGGGGTAAATATCGGTAAGGATGAGACAAACATTAGTATTAAGTACTGCTTATATTATTATATTCCTATCAAATCCAATATAATCAATTGAAAAATTTATAAAATCATTAGTTAACATATAAAATGTCACTAGGAATAAAATAATCAGTTTTGGCTTTTCATCTGTTCTCTCTTTTTAAAATTTTTTTTTTATTTTTGAATTTTATTTTATTTTTTTATACAGCAGGCTCTTATTAGTCATCCATTTTATACACATCAGTGTATACATGTCAATCACAATCACCCAATTCATCACATCAACAACCCCACAGCCCCGCGGCTTTCCCCCCTTGGTATCCACATGTTCGCTACATCTGTGTCTCAATTTCTGCCCTGCAAATCGGTTCATCTGTACCATTTTTCTAGGTTCCACATATATGCGTTAATATACGATATTTGTTTTTCTCTTTCTGACTTACTTCACTCTGTATGACAGTCTCAAGATCCATCCATGTCTCAACAAATGACCCAATTTCGTTCCTTTTTATGGCTGAGTAATATTCCATTGTATATATGTACCACAACTTCTTTATCCATTCGTCTGTCGATGGGCATTGAGGTTGCTTGCATGACCTGTCTATTGTAAATGGTGCTGCAATGAACATTGGTGTGCATGTGTCTTTTTGAATTGTGGTTTTCTCTGGGTATATGCCCAGTAGTGGGACTGCTGGATCATATGGTAGTTCTATTTTTAGTTTTTTAAGGAACCTCCATACTGTTCTCCACAGTGGCTGTATCAGTTTACATTCCCACCAACAGTTCAAGAGGGTTCCCTTTTCTCCACCCCGTCTCCAGCATTTGTTGTTTGTAGATTTTCTGATGATGACCATTCTAACTGGTGTGAGATGATACCTCATTGTAGTTTTGATTTGCATTTCTCTAATAATTAGTGATGTTGAGCAGCTTTTCATGTGCTTCTTGGCCATCTGTATGTCTTCTTTGGAGAAATGTCTATTTAGGTCTTCTGCCCATTTTTTGATTGGGTTGTTTGTTTTTGTAATATTGAGCTGCATGAGCTGTTTATATATTTTGGAGATTAATCCTTTGTCTGTTGATGTGTTTGTAAATATTTTCTCCCATTCTGAGTTACAGTTTCATCTTGTTTATGGTTTCCTTTGCTATGCAAAAGCTTTGAAGTTTCATTAGGTCCCATTTGTTTATTTTTGTTTTTATTTCCATTACCCTAGGAGGTGGATCAAAAAAGATCTTGCTGTGATATATGTCAAAGAGCGTTCTTCCTATGTTTTCCTCTAAGAGTTTTATAGTGTCAGGTCTTAATTTAGGTTTCTAATCCATTTTGAGTTTATTTTTGTGTATGGTGTTAGGGAGTGTTCTAATTTCATTCCTTTACATGTAGCTGTCCAGTTTTCCCAGCACCACTTGTTGAAGAGGCTGTCTTTTCTCCATTGTATATCCTTGCCTCCTTTGTCATAGATTAGTTCACCATAGGTGAGTGAGTTTACCTCTGGGCTTTCTGTCTTGTTCCATTGATCTATGTTTCTGTTTTTGTGCCAGTACCATATTGTCTTGATTACTGTAGCTTTGTAGTATAGTCTGAAGTCAGGGATCTGATTCCTCCAGCTCAGTTTTCTTCCCTCAAGACTGCTTTGGTTATTCGGGGTCTTTTGTGTCTCCATACAAATTTTAAGAGTTTTTTTAGTTCCATATAAAATGCCATTGGTTATTTGATAGGGATTGCATTGAATCTGTAGATTGCTTTGTGTAGTATAGTCATTTTCACAATATTGATTCTTCCAATCCAAGAACATGGTATATCTCTCCATCTGTTGGTATCATTTTTAATTTCTTTTGTCAGTGTCTTATAGTTTTCTGCATACAGGTCTTTTGTGTCCCTAGGTAGGTTTATTCCTAGGTATTTTATTCTTTTTGTTGCAGTGGTAAATGGGATTGTTTCCTTAATTTCTCTTTCAGAGTTTTCATCATTAGTGTATAGGAATGCCAGAGATTTCTGTGCATTCATTTTGTATCCTGCAACTTTACCAAATTCATTGATTAGCTCTAGTTGTTTTCTGGTGGCATCTTTAGGATTCTCTATATATAGTATCCTGGCATCTGCAAACAGTGACAGTTTTATTTCTTCTTTTCCAGTTTGTATTCCTTTTATTTCTTTTCTTGTCTGGTTGCCGTATCTAGGACTTCCAAAACTCTGTTGAATAAGAGTGGTGAGAGTGGACATCCTTCTCTTGTTCCTGACCTTAGAGGAAATGCTTTCAGTGTCTCACCATTGAGAATGATGTTTGCTGTGGGTTTGTCATATATGGCCTTTATTATGTTGAGGTAGTTTCCCTCTGTGCCCACTTTCTGGAGAGGTTTCATCATAAATGGGTGTTGAATTTTGTCAAAAGCTTTTTCTGCATCTATTGAGATGATCATATGGTTTTTATTCTTCAGTTTGTTCATATGGTGTATCACATTGATAGATCTGCATATATTGAAGAATCCTTGCATCCCTGGGATAAATCCCACTTGATCATGGTGTATGATCTTTTTAATGTGTTGTTGGATTCTGTTTGGTAGTATTTTGTTGAGCATTTTTGCATCTATATTCATCAGTGATATTGGTCTGTAATTTTCCTTTTTTGTAGTATCTTTGTCTGGTTTTGGTGTCAGGGTGACGGTCGCCTCATAGAATTAGTTTGGGAGTGTTCCTTCCTCTGCAGTTTTTTGGAAGAGTTTGAGAAGGATGGGTGTTAGCGCTTCTCTAAATGTTTGATAGAATTCACCTGTGAAGCCATCTGATCCTGGACTTTTGTTTGTTGGAAGATTTTTAATCACAGTTTCAATTTCATTACTTGTGATTGGTCTGTTCATATTTTCTGTTTCTTCCTGGTTCAGTCTTGGAAGATTATACCTTTCTAAGAATTTGTCCATTTCTTCCGGGTTGTCCATTTTATTGGCATAGAGTTGCTGGTAGTCATCTCTTAGGGTGCTTTGTATTTCTGCACTGTCTGTTGTAACTTCTCCTTCTTCATTTGTAATTTTATTGATATGAGTTATCTCCCTCTTTTTCTTGATGAGTCTTGCTAAAGGTTTATCAATTTTGTTTATCTTCTCAGAGAACCAGCTTTTAGCTTTATTGATCTTTGCTATTGTTTTCTTTGTTTCTATTTCATTTATTTCTGCTCTGATCTTTATGATTTCTTTCCTTCTGCTAACTTTGGGTTTTGTTTGTTCTTCTTTCTCTAGTTCCTTTAGGTGTAAGGTTAGATTGTTTATTTGATATTTTTCTTGTTTCTTGAGGTAGGCTTGCATTGCTATAAACTTCCCTCTTAGAACTGCTTATACTGCATCCCATAGGTTTTGGATTGTCGTTTTTTCATTGTCATTTGTCTCTCAGTATTTTTTGATTTCCTCTGACTTCTTCAGTGATCTCTTGGTTATTTAGTAACGTAGTGTTTAGCCTGCATGTGTTTGTGTTTTTTATGTTTTTTTCCCCTGTAATTCATTTCTAATCTCATAGCATTGTGGTCAGAAAAGATGCTTGATATGATTTTAATTTTCTTAAATTTACTGAGGCTTGATTTGTGACCCAAGATGTGATTATCCTGGAGAATGTTCTGTGCACACTTGAGAAGAAAATGTAATCTGCTGTTTTTGGATGGAATGTCCTATAAACGTCAATTAAATCTATCTGGTCTACAGTGTCATTTAAAGCTTGTGTGTCCTTATTAATTTTCTGTTTGGGTGAACTGTCCATTGGTGTAAGTGAGGTGTCAAAGTCCCCCACTATTATTGTTTTACTGTCAATTTCCTCTTTTACAGCTGTTAGCAGTTGCCTTATGTATTGAGGTGCTCCAATGTTGGCTGCATATATATTTATAATTGTTATATCTTCTTGGATTGATTCCTTGATCATTATGTAGTGTCCTTCCTTGTCTCTTATAACATTCTTTATTTTAAAGTCTTTATTATCTGATATGAGTACTGCTACTCCAGCTTTCTTTTGATTTCCATTTGCATGGAATATCTTTTTCCATCCCCTCACTTTCAGTCTGAATGTGTCCCTAGGTCTGAAGTGGGTCTCTTGTAGACAGCATATATATGGATCTTGTTTTTGTATCCATTCAGCCAGCCTGTGTCTTTTGGTTGGAGCATTTAATCCATTCATGTTTAAGGTAATTATCGATATGTATGTTCCTATGACCATTTTCTTAATTGTTTTGGGTTTGTTTTTTGTAGGTCCTTTTCTTCTCTTGTGTTTCCCACTTAGAGAAGTTCCTTTAGCGTTTGTTGTAGAGCTGGTTTGGTGGTGCTTGTTCTCTTAGCTTTTGCTTGTCTGTAAAACTTTTGATTTCTCCATCAAATCTGAATTAGATCCTTGCAGGGTAGGGTAATCTTGGTTGTAGGTTCTTCCCTTTCATCACTTTAAGTATATCATGCCACTGCCTTCTGGCTTGTAGAGTTTCTGCTGAGAAATAAGCTGTTAACCTTATGGGAGTTCCCTTGTATATTATTTTTCATTTTCCCTTGCTGCTTTCAATAATTTTTCTTTGTCTTTAATTTTTGCCAATTTGATTACTATGTGTCTTGGTATGTTTCTCCTTGGGTTTATCCTGTATGGGACTCGCTGTGCTTCCTGGACTTGGGTGGCTATTTCCTTTCCCATGTTAGGGAAGTTTTCGACTATAATCTCTTTAAATATTTTCTCTGGTCCTTTCTCTCTCTCTCTTCTCCTTCTGGGAACCCTATAATGCGAATGTTGGTGTGTTGAATGTTGTCCCAGAGGTCTCTTAGGCTGTCTTCATTTCTTTTCATTCTTTTTTCTCTATTCTGTTCTGCAGCAGTGAATTCCACCCTTCTGTCTTCCAGGTCACTTATCTGTTCTTCTGCCTCAGTTATTCTGCTATTGATTCCTTCTAGGGTAGTTATCATTTCAGTTTTTGTATTGTTCATCTTTGTTTGTTTGTTCTTTCATTCTTCTAGGTCTTTGTTAAACATTTCTTGCATCTTCTCGATCTTTGCCTCCATTCTTTTTCTGAGGTCCTGGATCATCTTCCCTATCATTATTCTGAACTCTTTTTCTGGAAGGTTACCTATCTCCACTTCATTTAGTTGTTTTTCTGGGGTTTTGTCTTGTTCCTTCATCAGGTACATAGCCCTCTGCCTTTTCATCTTGTCTCTCTTTCTGTGAATGTGGTTTTTGTTCCATAGGCTGTAGGATTGTATTTCTTCTTGCTTCTGATGTCTGCCCTCTGGTGGATGAGGCTATCTAAGAGGCTTGTGCAGGTTTCCTGATGGGAGTGACTGGTGATGGGTAGAGCTCACTGTTGCTCTGGTGGAAAGAGCTCAGTAAAACTTTAATCTGCTTGACTGCTAATGAGTGGGCTGGGTTCCCTCCCTGTTGGTTGTTTGGCCTGAGGCAACCCAACACTGGAGCCTACCTGGGCTCTTTGGTGGGGCTAATGGCAGACTCTGGGTGGGCTCACACCAAGGAGTACTTCCCAGAACTTCTGCTGCCAGTGTCCTTGTCCCCATGGTGAGCCACAACCACCCTCTGCCTCTGCAGGAGACCCTCCAACACTAGTAGGTAGGTCTGGTTCAGTCTTCCCTGGGGTCACTGCTCCTTCCTTTGGGTCCCACTGTGCACACTACTTTGTGTGTGCCCTCCAAGAGTGGAGTCTATGTTTCCCCCAGTCTTGTCGAAGTCCTGCAATCAAATCCCACTAGGCTTCAAAGTCTGATTCTCTAGGAATTCCCCCTCCTATTGCCAGACCCGCAGATTGGGAAACTTGACGTGGGGCTGAGAACCTTCACTCCAGTGGGTGGACTTCTGTGGTATAAGTGTTCTCCAGTCTGTGAGTCACCTACCCAGCAGTTATGGGATTAGATTTTGCTCTGATTGCACTGCTCCTACCATCTCATTGTGGCTTCTCCTTTGTCTTTGGATGTGGGTTACCTTTTTTAGTGAGTTTCAGTGTCTTCCTGTTCATGATTGTCCAGCAGCTACTTGTGATTCTGGTGTTTCTCACAAGAGGGAGTGAGAGCATGTCTTTCTACTCTGCCATCTTGGTTCAGGCTCCCAGAAACTTTTTAAATTGGTTCAGTTTAGGGAGAGTTGGAAGAGATCTCTTAGTGTTTCCCCATTGTGAGATATTTACTTTCTGCATTTAGTAATTACTCCACTCAATCAGCAGCATTATTTAAAAAATATTTTGTTCTTGTATTGTTTCTAAACATGGCAGCACTATTTGCCTCAGGTTCGTCTTAAAAGAGAGGACTATCTTCTCTGTTAACCAGCATAGCCTTTTTCTCATTGGTGAGCACAGATATCATATGTCTTTTCTACACTGAGTGACTGCCTAAGATTAGTTATGGACTCTCAAACTGACATTCAATACCTTAATTGTATCTGGAGGAGAAAGAAGGAATTTAACGTAGATATTTAAAGTCTGATCATACCAAGTGGAATGTTAAGATCCCATAGTACTGATTTTGTGGAGGAAAGAATGGATGTTACAGGCAAGGGTGAGCGAATGGTGAGGGTTTTTTGCGAAGTCCCATTTCTATTTATTTTCTCTATTCTGTTTCTCCCATTATCAACATTTAGTACTGAGATTATTTCGGTTGGATCATCACTAGATTCTTTTATTCACTTTCGTTATCCTCATTAGTTCTACTTGCTGGTGCCAACTAAATTTTCCCAGGGTACTGATGTGCTCTCTGCTATTATCTTTTCACCGTCTGCATGACAACCCAGAAAATCCTTATCCCTTTTCCCAATCCAAATTCTGTCTTTTAAAACCAGGCTGCCTTACCTGTGCTGCAAACCCTTCCCCAATACTCTAGGCTATAAAAAAATTCCTAAATTTATGTGCTGTAGTCTTTAGAGTATTCATCATCCATATTCTTTAGCCTCCCCATCTGGCTATTTTTATAAGCATTGTACATCTTAATATTCTAGGGGATAGGGATGCAATTTAGATTTTACAGTCCCCTGAACTGAATACACAGGAGGCACTCAATTTAAATGAACTGGATGAACCAGTCCGCATTATTATGAGAATAGAAAACACGATTTTGTTTAACCAGATTAGGTTAATAGGTTTATTCTATTTTCTCCCCATCTTACACACACCCACCATTCAGGCGCAAGGAATATGTCTTTATTTGTTTTGGTTTATTAGTGAGAGACAGGAGAGTTTGTAGACTTTTTATTTTCGTTTATCGTTTTGTTTGGTGAACAAGAAACTAGGAAATGTGTAAAGTCTCCCAGGTTTTTTTGAGCTGGACAACTGAAATAAAGAAGTTGACTAAATTGGTGTTACTCAGACTCCATGTGACTTTACTGGTCACATATTGCAGTAACATCTGACCTAGATAGAGGCTGGGACTTTGGGCAGGTGGTCATCTGCTCGGGGACCCATCCTACTGCTCTTTCTCTCGAGTTAGCTACTGCTGCCTGCTGGAAGGATGACGGTGTGGGACTCTATATGTAGACTGAACTGTGTGGTCTTCTGTGGCCTTGACAGAGACTAAGAAGTAGAATAATTCCCTTTATTATGAGGAGAAGAAGGCTGACCTAGGCATATTGCCTGTGCAAAAGGGAATTCGCTTCCTGTATCCAGCAAAAGAGGAACTGGAAGGGGAGCAGACTTGAGCTATAGATGAGAACAAATATCTGCATAACATTTGACAGTGCTTTTCAAACAGCATGCCTTCTTTAGGCTTCCGTGTTTGATCAGTGTGTACAACTAGGGATTATTCTGTTTTATAATGTTTGTTCTGCGGAAAAGTGGGCTGAGCAGGTTCAGAGAGAGAAAATTTGTAGTAAGAATTCAGACACATAGCAGAACACCAAGATCATGCCACTGAAATGTTGCATGCTTATTGGTGTAGGAGAAAGTGTTTCTTTGGCGTTTATGCAAGTCAGCGGTTATACTGATACAGTGACTTAAATCTCAAGAGCAACTAAATAAATACTCTGATATTATTGGAAAGGGTATAATTTTTAGTTTTCTTATCTTCCTTTTTATTTCAGCCAGTGTTCACCCTTTAATGACTTTCAGTATACTGTCACACAATCTAGTATTTGAAAATTTTACCTCAATCACAGGAAGACTGAAACCATTAATATACAATAAAGATATATTTGTGAAGAGTGAAGAGAAAAATCTGTTTGAAAAGTTATACTCAAGGAACAGTAATGGTTGTTGGAATTTATTAGACAAAAATCTGTGTATTTTTAAATACTTTACATTTACACAGTCCTTTAACATATGTTCTTTCATTTGAACCCCAAAAGATTACTGTGGTGTAGGGACATAATAGTATAGTATATGGTGTAGAGTCAGGCTAGGGTCTGGGTTTGAATTCTGATTTTATCACTTACTAGCTGCAAGATTACAGGTAAGTTACTTAACCTAAATTAACGAGAGTCATTTTCTCATTGGTAAAATGGAGATAACAGGAGTACCTACTTCTTGGGTTGTTGTGATAAGTAGGGGAGGTAAAAATGGTACTTGGAAAGTAGTAAGTGTTCAATATATTTTCTATGAGAGGTTGGATAGGGCAGAGATATTAGCTTGAAAAGGTCAAAAGACTTGCCCAAGATCAGAGAGTTGAAATGGGACTAGGTCTCAAGCCTACTGCCTTCCAAGGGTATTTTAATTTTATCAGTTATTGGCAGAGCTAAATATAGAACTTTGGTCTGTACTTTTCACAAGCCAGTGTGCTTACCAGTGGCGTAAAAGTGTAACCCATGGATACCCATGTGCAGAATCAGTGTCTCAGAAACTGAATCAAGTATCTAATTAAATGATGTAAAATAAAAATAAAGTATTTATAATCACTTAGCTCCTGATTGGGAAGCACTAAAGTTTTTGTTTATGGGAGCTTTCTTTTCTGTTACGAACTTGAAAGATGTAATTGTTCAAACATCATATTAAACTATTAATACCAATATGTGGCTTCAAGTGAAGTTAATTCTTAACTATCCATGCTCAGTTGTCTACTGTGAATAATTCTTAGTTAATTTTTCACACTAGGTCAAATCATATTGTGTAACTTTTGAGCCAGTCTTGATTCTTCTCCATCCCTACCTTTACCTCCCATCTTAATAGCTGGTATACTTGTAGAGACTTGAAATACAATGTAAATGAACCTGATGTTTAAAAATAAATATAATTATGTTACATAATCACTGGGAATAAAGTATCTTGTACACTGGTAGTAATTTCAGCTGTTCTATCATTGTTTCTTCTCACTCTTCATTGTCTGTTAATACAGATAATTAAAGTTGTCTGTACACCCTACTGCAATAGAATGTTCTCCATTATTTGGAAGACTTTGAGCCAGATATCTTCTGTGTGTGCTTCCATATCCCCTTTCTACTCTCTTATCTCTGCCTTCTACCTGGGAGGCTGACCGGTATAAATTCTTGAAGGGGTTCCTATGTACTCTGGCTGTCTGTTGGGTCTGTCCAATGGGGAGCCTTGGCAGGAGACGGAAGGGAGAGAGAGTGAGATCAGAGTGTTTGTTCTTGTGAAGCCACCTGTAGCTGTCTGGGGCAGAAGGTCACAACTCATTTCTGGGTAGCATTGGTTGCACAACTTTCTCTCCCTCTGGATTTGAGTAACTCCTCCGTCTTTTCCCTTCAAGCTAGTAGAGCTCTGCTGGAATAGCCCTGAGTTTCTGCTCTCTCCTTGTAGTTTCCCTACACTTTGCCCTCCCTTACATAATTAGTCCTTTGTAAGTAAAGCCTCCTCAAATTTTCCTAATTTAGGAGTGCCATATGGGATCCAGTCTGACACCCCTCAATCATTCAAAAGCGTTTATTGGACGTTTGCTCACATATGGCTCCAATTTTGTTACTCATTTACTCTGGACCCATTCAGTATCTCGCTGTTGCTTTCAGGATCAAGGTCATCCAAGCCCGTTTATAATTTGGCTATAATCAGTCTTTGCTTCTTTATCCTCACTAACTTCTTCCGGATGCCCTCTATTCTGACAAACCTAGACAGCCCAGTACCTCTCCAATCCTTAGTGAGTCACTTTGGGAAAGTCACTTTACCCTTCTGTTCTCAGATCCTAAATTTTAAGCTTCTTTTCCAGCACTTTCTTGTGACGGTGGTACTTGTGGTGGTAATTCCACAAAAAGGGGCCATAGGAATGAATACCATCAAAATAGGAGCATATTGCAGATGGCTTTGAGGACTTTAGACTTAACGCTATTGATTCATTGGGTATTTATTAAGTACTGCTTGTCTGTTGTTATAAAATGATGAGTAATTCATTAGGGGTTATGGAGAGTGGTGGTGAGAGTCGGGCTTTGAAGTCAAACAGTTATGGTTCATATCTGGATTCTACCACTTATTAGCTGAGGACCTCAGAGCTCCATTTTCTCATCTTTAAACAAAGAGAACATTTTCCTCACAGGCTGATATGAGGAATAAATGAGATAGGCTCTGTGCCCAGCCTTTTAGATAAATGTATATAGAAAAAAGGTATCAAAATTGTTGCTATCATTATTATTTTTCTATTTTCCTGCCCTTTAAAGTACAGAACCTCCCATGTGAGCCGTGAAGCCAATATTTAGGTGACGCATGGAAGGTCTTTATCCAGGTGAGGGACCTGGGGTCTGTCTCAACATTCAATATTAGACATCACCTCACCTTGAGCTTTAGGTTCTCATGGGGATCAAATAATTTTATTTCTCTGCTCTTTGGTGATAGTTTGGGGCGTTCATAGGTTGTAACATTATTTTCTGGATTTCCTAGGCTATTTTTCAGCAGGATTTTGTCTATAGCTATCTAGCTATTTGACTTTAATGATTTTAGGCTTGCAAGTAGTGAACTTCTGGAAGGATGTTTTATGGCTCTCCAATCAAGATCATATTTTAGATATATAGGGGCTGTGATCTGTCACTCTAAATGTCTCTGTCACGAGAACAGCTTCAGCAGTGATTTTTAATCTTTCCATTCCTTTGTCATAAGAAAATCATGAAATGAGACTAT
Organism: Delphinus delphis; assembly: GCF_949987515.2. Taxonomy (NCBI): domain Eukaryota; kingdom Metazoa; phylum Chordata; class Mammalia; order Artiodactyla; family Delphinidae; genus Delphinus; species Delphinus delphis. The sequence goes on from NC_082686.1 coordinate 75,832,522, forward strand.
TGTGTCTAGAAGAACTGGGCCTGTCCTAATGATACTGTAATCCATAATCATTTTATGGATTCTGGCTTTTTGCACTATTTTAGCTTTACAACCTCCCATTAATGGGTAAAAACATCTTTGCATTTGTGCTTTACTCATATTTTCTGCATTCATTTCAGTGTTTCTGGAAACAAAATCTGGGAATAATCTGATATTCCAGGTCCTCTATGGTTTGCAGTCATGTTCTTTGTAATCCCTAATAAACTTTATTGACATCTACAAAGTTGCCTGTTTCTCGGTGCGTCATTTAACTGATCAGGCTTTACAGATTAAGGGGAGAGGATCTTCTTTGGGTGTGGATGGAGGCTCTGGGGATGCCCAGGAACAACCCATCCTCAATCCTCACTAACTTTGAGCTAGAAGAGGCCATTGATTTAGGGTTCTCTTGCATGCTCACAAGAGCACCATGTTTTACAACCAGAGTTCTTGGATTGGATCACTTTAATGTTTTGCTCTGTGTTTGTTTATAAAACCAGTGGTTTAAAGCTACTTTAACTCGAGCTGTGTTTAGTAGCATTTCTTTAGTTACAGATGCAGACCTCAATTTGAATTTACTTAAGTAAAGAGGGAATTTTTAGAAGGATACTAGGATTGCTCACGGAAAGAAAGAGCTGCATGAATAAGGTTAGATATGGGATTTCACAGACTGGACAAAGGAGCATTCTGTCGCTCCTACTACTCTTTCTCTCTCTCTGTTGGTTCTCTCTCTCTCTCTTCATGCCATTTGGGCATGGCTGCATACCACTGCAGCTGTGAAAGCAGAAAATAAAAGATGGGAGTTTTCTCCAACCACCTAAGTATATGAAAATGCAAGAAAGGCTGTCATCTTGGCTCATATTCCTGCCCTGTAACAATCACTGTGACAGAGAAAATGAGGTGTTATGATTGACTAAATGAGTTATATGCCTACTATTGTGGCCTGGGAAGCCAGTGTTCTGTGGTTGGAAACTTTATAAGAATCACTTGCCCCTAAAAATGGATAGTTATTGCTACTAGAAGTAGGGGAAGAGATTCTGAACTGGGAAAAACAACAGATGTCCAAGGCACAAAGGGAAACTAATTTTTAAAGTTTTAATTTCTACATCATTAAACAAAACCTGTTTTACCTTATTGTAGAGTTATAGTCATTCAAAAATATTTATTTAGTACTTCTTGTGGGCCAGATCATAAAAAGACATATGATATGTTCCCTACTCTTAAATTAAAAAAAATATATGTATTAATTAGGTTTTCTCCCATGTGCTGTGTAACAAACAACCACAGACTTACAAAAATAAATGTTTAATTCATACTTGCATTCTGTGATTTCTATAGGTCATGAGTTCTGCAGTCAGGATAGCTCTGTTCCATATATCTTTTCATTCTGGAACCCATGATAAAAGTGTAAACCCCTGTCTGAGACATGATATTCTCATGGTGGAGGGCAAGAGCAAGAAAGCTTGAGTCAAACCATGCTTCATGTTGCAAAGTTCTGCTTAATCATAGCAAATGTCTGCTCACACAATTCTTTTGGCCAGCACATGTCACACAGCCAAGCCCAACATCAATGAGGTGCGAAAGTGGTCTTTTACCATAGAATGTATGACAAGTCACAAGACAGTGAGTAGAGAGAGAACACATTATGGAGGACACTACGACTACAGTTTACAAAGCAATATTGGGTTTTCACTCTTTTATTCATTTAGTATGTGTTTGAAAAATCCAAAATATTAGTAAATAATTAACAATTACCATTACTTTTTTTTTTTTCTTTTGGCCACACCATGTGACATGCGGCATCCTGGTTCCCTGACCAGAGACCAGGGATCAAACCTGGGCCCCCTGCAGTGGAAGCACTGAGCCCAAACCACTGGACCACCGGGGAATTCCCCCATTACCTTTCTTTTGAATGGATGGAGATTAGATGGAATGTAGTCAGCTTACCTATGTCACCTCTATTTAGTATCCTGGATTTCCCACCCATGTATGCAGGTTTTGACTACCAGTGTGTCTTTGGTTACTTTATAATAATCATCTACTCATGGTAAAGGATTTCAAGTAATGTCAGCTGGTCTTAAAAACTTGCTGGAAGTAGGTATGGGAATAAATCAGTAAAAGCATACATAAACCAGTCTCAGCCATTCCTAAGGTCAAGTCAAACCTCAGGGGTTTGAAGGGTGAGGTGCAGTTGAGAATTTCTCTCTAATGCTAAGTTTTAGTTGGCCCCAAAACATACCCTTTGTCCTCTGTTTCCTCTGTTTAGTCAGACATTTATTCATTTATTGAACATATAGTAAGAGTTAGCATTACAATGATGAGTAAAATCAGAGGTTCTGCACTCAAAGAAATCACAGTAAGTAGAGTGAAAAGCATGTAAATTATAGAAAAATTTTTGAGTACAGAAACAGCATTAAAGAGAAAATAACTAAATTGCTTTTGATTCTGGCATGAGATGGCAGTCATGGAGATAGGGAGAGACTTCCCCAAATGAGTGATACTTGAACAGAATTGTGAATAGGAAATATTTAGGAAGAAATTGAATTTATGCTTAGGAAGGACCAAGTAGTGGGAATTAGCAGGCACAAACTTGAAATCATAGAGACATAGACTTTTTGTCTGTTTTTAATACGCTTGGGAGAAATCAAGGACATACAATAAAAAAAAGAGGAGGAGACAGGGCTGAGGAACCAAATAGAAGAAGGAAGAGTTCGAGACAATGAGGTCAGCTCCCCGCCCCCCAGAGCAAAGAGAGTGGTAATTATTTCCCTTCGCCTTCTCCTCTTTCTTCTTTGGAACAGCTGAATGTTCTTTAGATGTTTAGGTTATTGGCACTTGGGGAGTTTCTGGGAGATTTTAAGTCTTCAAGCTTTTATTTTGGAGCCCCTTGAGCTGTGAACCTTTGGGGATCTTTGGACTCTAGGAGATGGCAGAAATCAGACGGAGAAAAAGCCAGGTAACAACATGGAATGGCATCTGGCTTCCCTATGAAAGGGGAAGTGTTATCAAAGGAAACATGAAAGTTTCATTCTAACTGTTGGCACCTACGCAAGAGTATAAAGCAAGAGGTGGTGATGGGGAGGTCCATCTCAGTACAGGAAACAAGGGGGTGCAATATCTATAGAAGATTTAAAAACGTTGATAAATCCAAATCAAAGTCCACATGCATTTTATTATCAGCATGTGCAGTCAATTTTCAATAGCATCGGCGATAGCTATCCCCGAAAAACGTCTGCTGCAGTAGCTTACTGTTGAGTTTTAAGAATACATACATAAGCTTGAAATTAGCACATTTAAAATGACTTATCCTTTAAAACACTGTATTCTACATGGATATTAATTTGGAAACCTCTCAGTAATGCAGTCAGTCCTCGAAAACTGTAAACTCAGCTACATGTATTCATTTTGAGAGTGAATTAGTAATGGTTCAGAGTATTCCAGTTGGCTTTGGGTGCTGTGTGCATCGATGTATTCCTGGGTCTAAAGAGTAGATCTGAAGTAAACAATAGTAACATGGAATTTGATGAACAAAACCTGAAGTTACTCCAATTCTGTGACCTTGTAAAAAGTTTTTGTGTCTAAAATTTAAAACAGTGAAATAGAATACAAACCATGGTATATATTTGTCCCTTTTAAAAAAAAATACATTCATGTAATTATTTTATTTTTTATTGTGTTTTTTTTATAGTTACTGGCTTGATTATACATAGAGGCCAATAAAATACATCTTTATCACTTACAATTTTTTTCTATTATTACTACTAAAAATAATTTTGTGGCCTATCGGAGGGAATTATTTAAAAAAATAATCTTCCCTGAGTGTCAAATGTAGTGGTCACATCACTACCTGACTCCTGAAGCTAGGAATAGAGGCAGGGACACTGGGCAAGCTCTGTCCTAGGGATGGAAACTGCGCAAATGAGTGAAACCTTCTCTTTGGAGTATGTCTCTGCCACTTGAGCAAAGCATTTATGAAACACCCGATCCTTGCAGACCCTGTTCCTAGAACTGACAATGTGATGGTGAGAGAGTGTCAAGGGCCATCCATTCTAGCAGGGAGAGAGCGAAAAATAATCATGCAAAATAAAGGACTTTAAGTAGGAGCACAAACAAAATAAACAGCTTGGGGAGAGTAAGTGATGGGGGAGCGATAGTTTCGATGGGGAGTCAGGAAGGGTTTGGGAGAAGTGGCCTCTGATAGAAGCCCGCGACACGAGCATGTGGAGGAAGAGTGGTCCAGAGGGCGAGGTTGGCTGCAGCAGACGTGCAAAGACACTAGGCTTCGTTTGTCCAAAAGACTGAGGAAAGACCACAGAGCCTGGAGTAACGTGGGAAAAGGAGTTCATTTTGTCTTGTGGAAGGAAACTGACCTTTTAGAGCCTAGAAGGATGTTAGGTGAACTCTCATAATGGTGAACATTCATGATAGTTATCAAACTCCACTGTGCTCATGATATATTTAATAGACCTAATGTTGGACTTTCAAAGCATTGTAATGCATTTATACATTTCTCACATGTCATTTTGAGTTAGAGTCTCTTCAGTGCTGAGTTAAAAAAAAAATTGTTCCTGCCCTGTAGCTTCTTGAGGCTTTGAATGACAATAAATTTAATATGACCGAAAAATTTATTTTCAAATCAAATAATTAATTTTATTATTGGCCTTTTGACTTTTTCACTGACTCCTTATCCACTGCCTAGTTTTATATTTACCTGCAGTGAGGAAATCAGAATTAATTACACCCTTCAGTTCATTGCACATTATCATCTCGATTCAGTGAAAATGTATCTCTCATTTTATTTTATCCTAAAGTACTTCTTCCCTTTATATCCAGTTTCTACTCCCATTCCCCTTCCCACCATGACACGCAGGATCCAATACATGCTAAAAATATACATATGTATTTTTAACATATATAATATTTTATGTAGGTGTGTTATTTTTTCCTTCTGATTTTTCATTCAGCACTGTGACCGGGGTCTCTCCATGTTCCTCTTTGCCTAGTGTCTTGCACAGTAGCCCACGTTTTGTATCTGTTACATTTTCCTTTTCCAACCCAGTGATGGGCACCTAGGTTGTTTTCAGTTGTGGCAACTACAAGCAATACTGCAGTGATCATTGTTACACACGTTCTTTTATAGATCTGGGTGTGTGGCACAGAACGGATTCTCTGAGTCACAAGACGTACACTTACTTAATTTCACTTAGCCTGGTTTCCGTCTTACACAGTTCTACGCAGCTTGTAAGCACACAACCCTTTGTCCTGGCTGAGCAGGTGAGGCCAGGCTCTGTAGTTGATTTGTCCTCTGACAGCCAGGTCATCATCATTGGAGAAGAAAGTTAGAAATAAAGAGGAAGGCTAACATGCACCTATGGTGTTCTGCTGGATTTAGACGGACTGATAGGAACTCATAGTATTTACTGTACATACTTAGATGAAGAAGGATAGATGTGTAAATATGCATCTGTTAGTGTAGGTACACATATTTCCAAGATCTACTGACTAACGGTTCTAGAAACAAAGGCACCCCAGCTGCAGTGAGCACACTTAGCACCCAGATCTTAGTTTCTAAATAATATTTTCCAGTGAAAGGAACCAAGATACCTTGGAGAAGTGTTTGGTTCCAGCGTCAGGGCACACAAGTTATAAGATGAGCCTGGCACATCTAATGATACTAAAACACATGGAAGTGTTCACAAAGGGATGAAGCCTTGTCAGAAGAACTCAGGGGCCAAGCTGAAGGGGCTGTTAATGGTCAATACTGGGACAATTTAAGCAAGAGAATAAATAATGATAGTATTAGATTTTAATCCATAAGCTAAAGTAAGTACCCATGAGTCCATACAGATATAAATAAATGATCAAATAAATAAATAAATAAACGGAGGAGAAGGGATTGCTCTTTCTTACAGAAGAATTCCAGTTAATAAGTGTAGAGGGAAAGAAGGAAATGGAAAAATCACTATTAGACAAACACCACAGTAGTAATGACTGCAGGTAAGGTGCCTGATGGATGCTGAAATCAGTGAGTGAATGTTCTAGGAGAAACAGGATATTTGGACAGTTTTAAAGTATCTTCCCCAAGATATTTATCAGCTACAGATGGAAAGATTATAACTTTATGGTCGAGAAACCTAGATGTCACCTTAACCAGGTGATCAAAGTTAACATCACTGGTTGTAAAACATTGATGTCACTAACTCCTTGATATGATGAGATGGACACACCCTTACTTCTGTGGTTTTCTTTCCAAAAAATGCATAACCTCGATCTAATCATGTGAAGATAACAGATAAGCCTGAATTGTGGAACAGTCTACAAAATTACTGGTCAATATTAAATAGTGTCAAGATCATGAAAGACAAGGAAAGATTGAAGAACTGTTGCAGAATGGAGGAGATGAAGGAGAAATCGCAACTAAATGCAATTTGATAATAAATGCTGGAGAGGGTGTAGAGGAAAGGGAACCCTCTTGCACTGTTGGTGGAAATGTAAATTGTTACAGCCACTATGGAGAACAGTGTGCAGGTTCCTTAAAAAACTAAGAATAGCACTACCATAGGACCCAGTAATTCCCTGCTGGGGCATGTATCTGAAAAAAAAACCAAAAAGACTAATTCAGAAAGATATGTGCACTCACATGTTCATAGCAGCACTATTTACAATAACCAAGATATGGAAGCACCCTAAGTGTCCAAGTGTCCATCAACAGATGAATGGATACACACACACACACACACACACACACACACACACACACACTGGAATATTACTCAGCCATAAAAAAGAATAAAATATTGCCATTTGCAGCAACATGGATGGACCAGAGATTATTATGCTGAGTGAAATAAATCAGATAGAGACAGACAAATATTATACGATGTCACTTATATGTGGAACCTAAAACTGATACACATGATATTTATTTACAAAACAGAAACAGACTCACAGACATAGAAAACAAACTTATGGTTACCAAAGGGGAAAGGTGGGGGAGGGACAAATAAGGGATATGAACAGATACACACTACTATATATAAAATAGATAAGAAGCAAGGATTTATAGCACAGGGAACTATATTCAATATCTTGTAATAACATAAAAAAGAATCTGAAAAAAAATATGTATATATAAAATGTATATATGTATAACTGAATCACTTTCCTGTCCATCTGAACTAACACAATATTGTAAATCAATTATACTTTAATAAAAAAATAAATGCAATTTGGGATCCTAAGTAGGATTCTGGGATAGACAAAGGGCATTAGTGAATAAATTTTGAATAAGGTCGGTAGTTTAGTGGATAATCTGGTACCAGTGTTAATTTGCTGGTTTTGGCAATTGTACCATGGGTGTATAAGTTGTTAATATTAGGAGAAGCTGGATGAAGTGTAAACAGGGACTCTCTATACTAATTTTCCAATTTTTTAATAAATCTCAAATTAGCTCAAAATGAAAAGGACTACATATATATATATATATATATATATATATATATATATACAGCCCTTGAACCACAGACAGACAGGAAAGCTTGACCTCTGCGCTCACAGACTCCAGGTCTCCTATATGTTTGTATAAAGGTGGCCGTTTGCATCTCGGCTGTTTGCCGATATGCCCACTCTCCAAAAGGGGCCACTTGTACTTGGTGTCCCCACTGAATCCCAAATCCAGTAGGCTGAAGGCACAGAACTTCTCTGTGTATCTCTTCGAATTTTCATTTTAAATGCATGTTTTGCGAAAGTTTTGCTATGTGTTAAGTCCAGAATATTGGCCTGGGTGTCAGACAAGCTATTTTCTAGTTCTAGCTCTGCCATTACCCAGCAATGAAGCATTGGGCATGCGCATAGGATGCCTTCTTTTAGAAAAGTACATAATCATTAAAGGCTTATTTAGCTTCTATTTCTATGAATTTACAGTAATCTTTCTACTTCTATGAATTTACAGTCATGTCGTCCTCTTTTAAATTAGAAAAGAAATCTTCTCTGTGTAGCTGTTTCCTGACACAACGTGTGGGAGTCAGTTCACTGGTGAATGCTCCTTATTTAACAAAAGTACATAATTGCAACATAACCTTCTGTATGTTTTCCTTTTAGTACGGTGCTCTGGGTGTCCTATTCACCCACCATGCTCACAATCCGGCTAAATTAATACTCTGCTGCCATCCTGTGGATAATTCTAGGTACTGCAGAGCCAGGAGACAAAGAGAAAACAGATCCAGGAATTACAGGATCCTAGACTTTTAGAAGTGCAAGTTCCCTCAGAATAACCTACGTGAACCCCTTTATTGATAAGTAAATTGATTTCCAAAGACAGACAGTGACTTGCCCTGTGATTCTCAGTGATCAGTGGCAGAACTAAAAGCAGAACCCAGGCCAGTGCAGTTGGAAATTAATTTGTCAGGCATATGTGACAGGGGGAAACAGATTCTAAGACTTTGAAATATAAATAACTGAAAAAATGCTAAAACCTTTTTTGATCAGGTCTGTATATAACTTCCTTCTTTTTATTCTGACCTATTAAGACGTTACACATAGTTAGGCAAAAAACTAAAAAATGTGACTGGAAACAGTTACTGTCTGTTGTTTGTACACGCTTCTAACAGAACAGGTATTTTAACCCTAAAAAGGCAGAACGTAACTAACAAAGAATATGGCAGTTCTTTTATGTAACATCTTAATTTGTCTCTTACTTCACTGGGGGCTAATACAACTTCTTTGCTGGTATAAATGCCTATGTACAAACTATATACATTTGAGGGAACTACTGGCAAAGAAAGCAGTGGCCAGGGATTTGAAGAACTGGGCCTGATTTCAACTCCTTCACATTCTGTGAATGTGGAGTAAGGTAACCCTGATAAACACACTGATTTCCTTCCTCTGGTCCTCTATAATATTGTATACCTTCCTCACAGGAGTTTTGTGAAGATTAACTAGGAAAATTAAGATACAATTGGTTGTAAACTGTAAAGCACAATAAATATGCTTATTATTTGGTTGTAACTGAATTGAGATGAGGCAGAAATTCATCAATGATTTGAGAGCCCACAGGGACTGCTGTTCCTCTCCTGCTGAGGAAGGATGCTTTGGTCATGGTAAATACATTTGGTCTCACACTTTGTGGATGTACAAGGTGTCTTGCGCTCTGGTGCTGGGCCCCTGTATGTGAGTGAAGTGATTAATGCTTGATTTTGTCTCTGAGTGTGCATATGTGTATTCAAGTGCCTGTTTCAGGGATCCTCAAGACTACCCACATGTTCTGTTCTTTGCTAGAAAGACACAGGGCTCAGCATATGGTTGTACCCACCACCAAAGTTTATTGCAGGGAAGGGACACAAGGTAGGATCAAAGGGGCAAAGACAGAAGGTAAGATCAAAGGGGCGAAGACAGGAGGAGTCTGTAGAAATCCGTGCACAGGCTGTGGTGTGCTTTCTCTCCTCTGAGGGAACGAAAGTGTGCTACTTTCTCAAACGGAGAAAAACATGGTACCACGTTGCCATATTTCTGCCCAGAGAAGTCCATTCCAGACTCAGCACCCAGGGATTTTATTGTGGGACTCGTCACATAGGTCCCCTCTGCCAAGCAACTACCAAAATTCTAGACTCCCGGAAGGAAGTAGGTGTTCAACATAAATCGCATTGTTTCTATGCACAGTGAACCACCTTTATCAGTTAGAGAATAGAGGGAACCCTCCTAAAGCCAGGTTCCTGGATGCCAGCTGAGGGCTAACCTTGCAAGCCAGCCTTTCCAGAGACAGCAGTCTTGGGCATGTTTTATTAAAGTTTTTCTATATAGTGCCCCAAACTGAAACGGTCTAACCAAGATAGCTGTGATAGATTCTGAGTGCAGAGGAAGTCTTGGGTTTATTTTATCAGTATTGTCATAGAACCTCATGTATTCATATGATCTGTATGTTAATTTTCAGCTGCTACCTGTATTGTTTGTATATTTGTATGATACGTTTTAAAATTGGGGATTTTTGGAAGGAGTTTTGGAAGTCTTTCACTGTTGCCATGCTGAGTACTTCTTTGAGAAGTTCAGTTTTTCAGTGGACGCACACATCAGAGAACTTCTGTAATGCCTCTTAACCAGCTAATTTGCATTTACCTTAACAGAAAGTTCTGCAATGTAAAAATTCTCCTATAAACTTTAGTGAGTGACTGGGACTTTCTCCCTAGCTTTATTGAGATATAATTGACATAACATTGTGTAAGTTTAAGGTGTACAGTGTCTTGATTTGATATACTTCGTGTTGCAAATAATTAGCACCATAGAGTTAACTGACACCTCCATCCCATCACATAATTACCATTGCTTTTTTGTGGTGAGAACATTTAAGATCTTAGCAACTTTCAAGTACATAATACAGTATTATTGACTGTAATCACCATGCTGTACAGTAGAGCCCTAGAACTTTTTCATCTTATAACTGGAAGTTGGTACTCTTTAACTGGGACTTAATCTGTTCGAATTTAGAGGCCCAAAGGGAATTTACAGTAATATACACCCACGGAAATGTTATTACATTATGTTAAGTAAAAGTTGTAACATGCTATATTAACTCTAACATATGTGGTCTCTAGTAAGGAAGCCCATGATTAAAAATCACTGGAGACTTGGCTTTTTCTCATTAACCTCAGAACTATGAAAATGAGCTAGAAACTTTTTCTTTTTTGGTTGGCACTTAAGCTTTACTCTTTTAGCCCCTGGGCGTTTCTCTTCTTCACGTCTAGACCTTTGAGAGGTGTTTTCAGCGCCCACCTTCTCCACTTCCACCCCTCTCCCTCTATCTTTAACACATGCAAACAGACTTGCACCACCCTGGTCCCAGTCCACTGGAGAGAGCTGTGATCCAGATGTAGAAAGCAGAGATTCTTTTTGCTAAAGGAAACAAAGAACAAAACAGATGCATAGAAGCTACTCTGGTTGAAGTGAGTTAAGGAACTAGAGCTCTACCCGCAGGCCCTTCTCCCTCTTCCATCATCCTTTCCAGGGCTTCCTTATCATGCCTATAGCTTCTAGCAGCAGAGTCCACAAGCCCCCATCTAGGTTAGAGTCACCCACCATGTTGGCCCGAGAAGATGGCTCATGTTTGTTGGAAATCAAATGCACAGCTGGTGATGTCAACTTACCTGAAAGACGAGGCAAACTTGAAGAGTTCATTCCCCAAAGGTTAAACAATAACCAGCCTTCTCAATTAATGGAAACAAGGCTTATTTTTCCACTATGGACAGTATTGATAATTCCAAAAGGAAGACAGCAACAACAACAAAGTCTGTCATCCAGAGGTGATGACTTTGAACAGTTTGGTCTATTCCTTTCTAGTCTTTTTGATGTTGTTCCCCCCTATACTCCTGGGACTTTATTAGTTACAGTTTTGCAGTTGGCCTCTTTTCACTTAACACAATAGCACGGGCATGATTTCATGTCTTCATGAATTCCCTATATGCCTTATTTTTCATGCCCCTACAAGCTTTTCATAAGGCATTTTAATTGTGGGTTTTATAAAATATTTCTCTTATATGGTCAGCCATCTAAATTGCTTACATTTACAAATCAATTAAAAGGATAATTAATATATATCATTATCATGTGCAACTTTATACATAATGTTTTTAAAAAGTGGCTTTTTTCTTTACTTAAGGCAATTTCTTCTGTGAACTCCTAGATCAAAAGTTAGGGACTGTTGTGTTTAATGCCCTCACAGTGAATTCTCCCATGAGGGAACCTTGGTAATGCCTTCTTGACTAGATGGAGCCCTGTCACGACCTCTGTCAAGAGCAATTTATATTCCCATCATTTCATTGATATTAGGAATTCTAATTAATTATAATATTTGTCAATTATATACTTTTTAATGTACATGCTTTTGGTTACTAGCGAGTTTTTAAAATAGATCTTTTCTGTTTTAAAATGAAACAAAGTCATATTTTTTATTCATTCCCTTATTGTTCAATAATATTTATTTATTTTAAACATTTCGTACATACATACACTTCTATTTAGGGTCAGATAGTTGGAAAGTGAATTCTGTTATAATCTCTGTTTTATGCACTGTTGAGATAAAACATAATATTTCTTTAAGAAATTGGAAACTACATGGTATAAAAATATTAGCTAGGATTTGGTAGATACTTGCTTGTAATTTTCTTTATAAATATAATATAATTTAATCACTATTAATCCTTCACAGGAATTGTTTATTTTTCTTTTACTTTAGGATATTTAAAAGAATCTGGGTATGTTCTGTAGTACTGATCATTTTTGATATCACAATGCCAGTATTTTCAGTTGTCAGTGTAAATTTAGCAAATGTGTTCCGGGAAAATTCTGTTTATGTTTTTTTATGATGTCAGGCCTGTGTTTTGTGAGTTGGAAAGATGCATGTGGGTCATGCTTTTGGCATGTTTTCAGCTCTTAAAAGGTGTCCCTGCTAGTGGAATTCAAACTGCATTTGTTATTTTAAAAATCACGTGTTTTACAGTGTGCACCCAAAGAAATATCCTATTGTTTATATGGTTGCATTTTCCAGGTAAGCTTCAACCAGTGGAAAAAAATGTGTCCTTAATGGTGAATATTTTATCATACTGGTGTCATTAGGCTCCTTGAGGCAGAGATTGTGGATTACTGATTTTTAACTGCTCTACCCCTGGCCCATGTCACTTAGAACAGACTCTGAAACATACCGAGTGTCTAATAAATATAGTACTTTGGTTGAAAAGGGAAGATTAGTAGCAGCACTGTATGGTTGGGGATACATAGGAATTTAAATACTTGGCTTCTTATCCAGTTGGATTTGGGGGACTCTGGGAAATTCAGCTCATCTCTCTGAGCCTCATAAACCTTGCCTTGACCACCTTAAAGTGCTCTTACAAGAAAGAAGTTATATAATAGATGGGGAATAAATTGCCAACTATAAAATATTTTCTAAATACAAGGTGGATATTTTTAGGGCAAGAAAAAATAGTACTTTTCAAATGTTCAGGAGAGACAGAAAGATATTCCCTCCCAGTTCCCTCTGCCTTTTATATTAGATTCAACAAACATTTTTGAGTATGGTGCTGGTCATGGATGGTGGGAGAAAGATTTCACAGACCTTGAAAGGCACAGTCCCTGAATTCAGAGAGCCCAGAATCCAGTGAGAGAGGACAGTGCTATTGCTGTGAACACAGGGTCAGGGGAGCGTGGTAAAGTGATAACTGTGGAGATTCAGAGGGGAGGTCGGGGAGCCTCTCAGGTTGCTTGCTGTCTGCAGATTATGCGCTCTACTTTGGGTTCTAGGATCAGGGGGTTTATGTGACATTTGTTTGAGGGTAGACCCCCAAAGGCCTAGTACATGAGTCTTTTATTCCTCTATTTTTTTCACATTGGGTGTTTAGTGGTCATACTGGCCATGCTGCATATTTGTGTGTCATTTGTTATTATAAATATATAACATATATAAAAATGTATGTTATATAAAATTCATAACACATATAAAATAGTGGAACAGTTTTAATCCAGAAAACTTTAATTCTTCCAGTTGGTAATCATATCATCTGCTTACAAACGCTTCTTCCCGCAAAGCAGCTTTCACAGATGCTATTTTGATGTGATGGCTTGGGGTTTTTGTATCATTGGCTATTTCTTATGGGTTTAAAATCCTTCTTTCCTACTTTTGTTGCTTGCTTCAAAGTAAAACTGTCGAAAAGTGTATACTCTAAGGATCTGTCATAAATTCATTGGAGGAATCTGCAATTTCCTGCTGCAATCCCAATCAACTTTTCTGAAAACCTCCTGTCGCAGAGTGGGAGAAAGAAAACGCTGTAAACAGACCACAGGGGTTGAAAGGAGAGAACGTGATCTGTCTCCTGAGAATGGTTTCTTTCTGCAAAGGCTTTCATGGTAACCATGCAGAGGTTGCCTCTTGGGAAAGGGAATTCTGACAGTGATGCAAGAACAGTAGGACACAGGGACCACGCTGAACCTGGGGAGAGGTGAGGATGGTTAGCGGAACAGGAAATGCAGAGTTTGTTACAGTCAAGCCTCCACTGCATACACATATTTATTCGTAAACTGGTTTTCCTCCTAGCATTCTGCCTGTTCAGAACTGCCCATCAGTTACATAGCCTAAGCAATATAATGTAGGTGTAAGCCTAAGGAAACGCTCATGTCTGGTTTGGGTAACTGTGCTGCTATCCCTCCAAATGCACGGGTCCTTGAAAGTTGCTAAGAGCAAGGGTTCAGTTCTCCTAGGAACTTGAAGAAACTCCACTCCTTAAACAGTCTTTTGTGGCCAAGCATGATTTGGATCTGACCAAGATATTGAAGTTTTAATTTGTGGTATAAGTAAACATTACCTAGAAGACCTCAAGTATGACTCAAATCAACTTTTGCATTCTGTAGGCCTCCTTTTCACATAGTTTATTTTACTTCTGTGTCAGGAGGTGAAATGCTTCTCTGCTCTGGAGAAGGCTCTGGATTTTGTTGCCAGCCAGGTTGGCCCGGTAGGCCTGTGTGTTTTTCAGCAGACATTCTGAGCTTTACTGTCATTCATCTAGCTCAGTTATGAGACTTCGGATAAAGCTCAGACAGAGAATCCAGGCAGGTTTCTGAATTAAGAAAGGACCCTCTGTTCTTGCCCAGTTTGAAGATGAATTGGAGTAAATTTGTGTGATCCAATGTTAGTGCAGTTAGTTCTTTTGGGAAAAGAAGAAATTCAAACAAGGAAGAAAAGATGGGAGCATGCTTTTTTTTTTCTTTGCCTATATGACCAAAGAGTTAATGTTTTCCTTTCTCATTACATCTCTAACAGTCATCGAAGTGTTTCCAGTTCTCTCCAACACCCAAGGTAGAGTTGATTTCACCTTCCCTCTTACCCACCCACCTGTTCGTTTTATTTACATTAACGCCATATCATAAATGCATTTGTGTCTCCTTATCCTATAGGACTTGAAAGTGAGGTTTGACCTAGTTCATCTTTGTAGCTTAAATGTCTAAAGCACAGGCTTCCTTACATGGGAAGTGCTAAATAAAGGTCTTTTGAATGTTAAAACGCACACAAACACACACACACACACACACACACACGGATTATCTTTAGGATTAGTAAGAATTTTTGAAAATACATAGTACAAATGTAAGCATCATGATATTTTAACCAATTCAGATTTAAGCACATACATTTTCAAAATTAATTGATTTTTCCTTTTGGAAACCATGCAATCATTCTAAAATTGGCTGTATTATTAGTCCATTTTAACATTTGAATCACAGCACCTGGTGTGTCTAAGTGCAAGCCTCAGGCAGAATGGTACCTTTTTTAAAAACAAACAGGTTAAAAATGTGTCTGGTTCCCATGGGAACCAGGCCACAGACACAGGAGAGATTAAATAAGATTCATAGTTTTGTGATTGTTGCCTTTGAATAGCATTTTCCCAATCCTTTTATTTTGAATGTGGCATTCACAATCAGTAGGCGTGAAACAACTTTATCTGACCAACTTTTGTCTCCTAAGGGCTAGGCAATTCCTTTGAAATGGAAGAGAATCAGAAACAGAAAATGGCAAATATCGTTGCCTTGCCATTTAGCATTTGCAGCAAGAACTGAGGCTTAATATTTAGATCTGATGGGAAGTTCATTAACTTAGTGAAACCAAGCAGCCACTCTCTCTCTCTCTCACTCTTCTCTCTCTCTCACACTCTTCTCTCTCTCTCTCTCTCTCTCTCTCTCTCTTCCTCTCTCTCTCTCTATTTGAGAATTTCATTCTAAATGCCTACAAAATGCAAGGAATTGTGCTACAGAAATAAATAAGAGGGAGCTCCTGCGTGCATGGATTTTATAACTATAATGTAGAGGAGAGTGACTAGTGTTCACGTGTACAGGGACCATAGCTTCCCACAGTGATATTTCTATCACTGGAGAATGGTTTAACCAAGTCCCCGGAATACTTACTAAGCATCTATGGTGGCCATGACTTAGAGCTAAACACTGCAGGATACGGGACTTGCCTTCGGTCCTTGCCAGCGAAGAGATCAGAGACTGGTATGAGAGACAGAAACATAAACTGACTTCTAATACAAACCAGACTCAGTGAGTGCCAACGTGGGTTTAGGAAGAACAAACAAGTTACAAAGAGGGAGAGACTCTTTCTCACTGGGATGATAAGATTGGTGCCTGGCATGGAGTAAGTGCTCAGGAAATATTTGTTCTATAAATGAATTGTTGAAGAATATATATATATATATATATTTTTTTTTTTTGCGGTATGCGGGCCTCTCACTATTGTGGCCTCTCCCGTTGTGGAGCACAGGCTCCAGACGCGCAGGCTCAGCGGCCATGGCTCACGGGCCCAGCCACTCTGTGGCATGTGGGATCTTCCCGGACTGGGACACGAACCCATGTCCCCTGCATCTGCAGGCAGACTCTCAACCACTGCGCCACCAGGGAAGCCCTGAAGAATATTTTTACTCAAATAAAAATATTTGTTAATCAAAGAAATATAAAAATAAAAGAGAGATACCACTTTTAGTATAGCTAATTAGCCATTTTTTTTTTAAAAAAGGAAAATGGTTAGAGCTGATGAAAATACCTAGAGCTGAGAGAGGAAGAGAGAGAGTTAAAGATGATAGAAAGTGAGTGACAGAGAGGAAGAGGGAGAGAAAGGAAGAGGAAGAGAGAGGGGAAAGGAAAGAGAGAGACAGAGCAAGGAAGAGAGAGAGAGAGAGAGGAAGAGAGAAACAGAGGAAGAGAGAGACAGAGGAAGAGAGACAGAGAGGGGAAGAGAGAGAGAGAGCAAGAGATAGAGGAAGAGAGAGAGGGAGAGAGGAAGAGAGAGAGAGGAAAAGAGAGGCAGAGAGAGGAGAGAGAGAGAGAGGAAAAGAGGGAGAGAGGGAGAGGAAGAGGGAGGGAGAGAGAGAGAGGAAGAGAGGGGGAGGGGGGAGAGAGAGAGGGGGAAGAGAGAGGGGAAGAGAGAGAGAAGTTAAGTGGGTAAACTATAAGGAAGGATATACATAAAATGTTAAATGTTAACTTTAGTTACCTCTAGATGAGATTTAAGTGATTTCATTTATTTTTAAATATATCCACTATATTTTTATATAATCAGCATGTATCACATTTATAATAAGAAAGATTTATCTTCTGAAAATATTTTTAATGCATTATTCAGAACTATCTACATGTAATGAGACTCTATCCACTAGCTCTGCTTGGAGCCAGGCTTCTGGTTGAGATATCCCTAAGTCTCAGCCAACCTTCTGCCTCCTAATTCCGAGTGTGCTCTGCAGTGTAATAAATTTGGTTTTCCAGATTATTTTATACATAGCCCTGGAAAGCAGAAATGGATAACTGGATTGATCTACAGCATGATAATAATGCATCTTTAGTTTTAGAACACAATTAAATGTCAAATATTCTATCTTATTAGAGATAGAATTTAGTTGTGAACCTGTAGTGTCTCTTTTATAATTGACTTCGCAGTTGATTGTCTGGTTGTGTGCTAGACATCTTCTGAGTGTCAACTGACCCTTTCCCTACAGTGACATCTTCCCCTCCTCAGATCTGCAGGAATCAACCAGCAGAACCATTTCTTCACTTTGGTGAAATCTTGGCTAATGTTTCATACCTTTCATTGCTTTCTAGACCTTTCCTCACCAAAAGGGGTTGAACATGTAGGCTGGTAGAAGTGGCTTTCATGCTTTGCTATGTTTCTATCCTTACTGCCTCCCAAGGAAATTTTCCCACTTTTTCATGCAGAATTTCCAAAATGCAATATCCCTTTATATCCTATTACCATTGAGCCTCATTTCTTTTTAAGCATCCAAGGTAGACCTTTTATTTGTGAACTTTTGCTATTTCTTTTCCTTCTACCAGACATTCAGTTATTTTTCCTTCTTTTATGGATATCTCTCTTTTTGAGTATATAACACTCCTAAACTACATTTGTACCGGGCACTCTCCATGTTCATCTTATCCTGCTGATGAAACAGAAAAATCTCTGTATTTTTATGTGAGGACTGTGGAATTAGAACATGCAAGCCTTTCTTGTTCAGAGAAATATGGATATGTACATGTTTATCTTTTTGGCAAATCTTGATTAGAAAGGAAATTATAGACCAAGAATATTACACACAGAGACCAAAATCTCCTTGGTCTTAAAGATGTATTACTTACACAGATGTCATACTGTTCTTTTAGAAAAATACTTTGAAATGATAAAGAAATGGAATTTAAACCTAAATTAGTTAAATTTGATCTAAACAAATGGACTTGGTTAACTGACTAATCAAGGCAAAGGTAAATGAGTGTGAGATTGAGAGACTAATACTGGGGGCCATTGTGGTGGCTGAACTGAGGCGAAGATTCCTGATTTAAGTAGAGGCTTTCCCTCACTCCCAGACAAGCAGAAGTGGTCCCTGATAAGCAGCATCTTTTGACTCTTGACTGAAAAAAAAATTGCAAATCTTCTCTGGAGGGAAGGAGCCACAATTATCCTTTTAAAATAATACCTTAAACAATTAAAGCACTTTTACTTCCCTTTTATTAAATTTGACTTCTTAAGAGACAGATCCTATAAAGAGATTAGAGTCAATCAAATTTGAACTTTCAGTAAAATATTATGGAAGTCTTTAAAAAAAGCCATTCTTAATCAGAGTTACCAGGTACAATAAATAATAGATTTAGACCCTTAAGAACGAAGAACTTCATATATTAGAACTATCAGTTTCAGAATATTAAAGAGTTCTGTATAAAATATTTCAGAAATAAGATTAAAAAAAACATTTACATGAAGTAAGAAGGAATTTTCAAATGTGACAAAATTAGTTCCCAAAAAGAAAAAATACAACTTTTAAAAACAAAAAAATTCAATTAAAATTAATTGAAGTTAATTTACAAGCATATTAGACATAGCTAACAAGAGAATATGTGAAATGGAAGCCATATATATATGAAGTGATTACCCAGATTATAATCATACAGAGAGACAAGAAGATAGAAAATATGAAAAGTTAAATGATATGGAGGACACAATACATATATAGATAAACACAGAGTCCCAGTAGAGATAATTGAGAAAACAATTGTGTGGAATTGGTGAAAGACATCATAGATACACAGAGGAACGTGTCTACTAGTGTCTTAGTTCATTTGGGCTGCTGTAACAAAGTACCATAGACTCGGTGGCTTACAAACAGCAGAAGGGGTCTCTTTTATAAGGGCACTAATCCCATTTGTGAGAGCTCCCCCGTCATGACCTAATCACATCCTAAAGACTCCATCTCCAAACACCAACACATTGGGGATTAGTTTTCAACACATGAATTTTGGGGGGACATAAACATTCAGTGTATAGCAACTAGGTAGGATAATAAAAAGAAATGTACCCCTATGCATAATGCAATAATAGATTACCAAAGAAATTACAGTGAAATGAAAGGACCAAAGAAAAAGGGATCTTAGGAGCAGCCAGAGAGAAAAGACTGATCAGCTGCAAAGGAAAATAATTAGGTAAGGAGAGGTTTCTCAAAAATGGAAGCTAGGAAACAGTGGACCAATATTGTCAAGGTTCTGAGAAAAATCACTGCAAGGTTACCATATGTAGTCACAAAAGCTGTGCACTGAACAACTCCAGGGGGTGCCGCTCACACAGACTTGTTTGTATACTGCTCCCTGGAGTTGGCCAATGTGCAGTAGATAGAATTTAGGATCCAACAAAGCTATCTTTCAAGAATGACCCCAAATATTTCAGGAAATAGAGGAAGAAGCAATTTCAAACTCAGTTTATGAGGCCAACATAACCCTGTTACTAAAACCTGTCAAAACTATTATAATTAGTACAGACATAACATATCGCCATAAAAAAATTCTTAACAAGACATTGACAAATCAAATCCAGAAGTATATCAAAAGGATAATAAACCACAGCTAAGCGGAATTTATCTTTGGGAAACAAGGTTGGTTTATCATTTGAAACTCATCAATCAATGTAATTCACCATATTCACAGCATAAAGGTTTAAAAAGCACATGATCATCTGAACACATACAGAGAAAACATTGACAAAATTGAACACCCATTCATGACAAGACAAAACAAAAAACCCTCTCAACAAACTAGAAATATAAAGAGCTTTCTCAATTTGATGAAGAATATCTACAAAAAGCTATAGTTTACTTCAACATGAACAGTTAATTATTGAAGGCTTTCCTCTTAGAATTGGGACTAAGTCAAGGATGTCCAATTTCACTAGTTCTGTTCATCCTTTTGCCAAAATAAAAAATGGAAATGAAAGGAAATGAAAAAAACTAATCTGTAATACTGAAAATACGCATATCCTATAATTATCTATTTTACTTTGAGGCAAATGCTGTAGATAAAACTCTGGCACATCACTCAGATACACGTATGAAAATGTTTAGACAGCATTGCATAGCAAAAGTCTGTAAAAGAACCCAATTCTTATCAACAATGTAATGGACAGAGAAATTTTAATAGATTTGCACAGTGAAATGTTATAAAGCCATGAAATGAATAAATTAAGCCTAGATGTTATTGTATGGATGAATCTTAGAAACAGATTGTTGAGTAAAAAAGCAAATTGCAAAAAAAAAGCAAATCTCAGAAGATTAAATGCAATGTACAAAATACCTGCGATGCCATACCAGATCATGACACATTTGTGTGTGAGCAGTTTAATAACCTTTTTTTTTTAACATCTTTATTGGAGTATAATTGCTTTACAATGGTGTGTTAGTTTCTGCTTTATAACAAAGTGAATCAGCTCTACATATACATATATCCCCATATCCCCTCCCTCTTGCGTCTCCCTCCCACCCTCCCTATCCCACCCCTCTAGGTGGTCACAAAGCACCGAGCTGATCTCCCTGAGCTATGCGGCTGCTTCCCACTAGCTATCTGTTTTACATCTGGTAGTTTATCTCCAGTCCAATAGATACCTAAGGACCTAATAATCATCACAAACATAGGTTTTTATGTGATAGCCCGCTGCTTAATAGTCATAGTGACACCAAATGAATTCCAAGTCCTGTAGGCTGGTTTCAATTATCATGGTTTGGCCTTGTCAGCCTTTAAAATTTCTCCTGTTGTCAAGCAATCACGTTTCATATTGTGCTGTCAAACGGGTGATTCTCATAGTCCTTCCATTCCTTCAGCTCTTTCCTAGCCAAAGCCTGATGTTCTTGTCTTTAAATCTTGTCTCTTGACACTTACAAGGGCACAAGACAAAGAAGGTTGTTAGAAAGTCAAGAGATTTGGATCCTATTCCTGGTCATTCTCTGCACCTACTGTGTGACCATGGGGAATTATCTAAATATTTACCAGTGAGGACTGTCAGTGTGGAAACAATTGTGTTTGCAGTTTTGGCAATAAAACATAGCAATAAAGGAGTTCCTGTCCCGGAGTAATGTACAGCTCCCAGGGAGATGAAGGGAGATACATATGTGGTGACCATACAAAGCAGAGCACAGTACACATTATAAGAGAAGCACAGACCATTCTATGGGGCTTCCAGTGGTGATGCCATCACATTTCACATTGTCAGTGGAGACTAGGAAAAGCTTCATGATTGAGGTGGTATTTGAAGTGGGGGTAGGAGAGTAGGAAATGTATTACAGGTAGAGGAAAGATCATGCACAAAGATACAGAGCTGTGTTGAACATACATGACAAGCTGTAACCAAGGGTCAATGCTTTGGATAAGGGTTTTGGAGATTGAAGGAAATACAGGATCAACATAGACTTTGGTATTTTTGCTCTATTTGAAATTAAGACCATTGGATACAGATGCTAAATGATGTGTTCACTATCAGAAATTGAAATGGGACCATGGCCAGCCTGGTAACTCTGGATGCTTAATCCACTGAACTGTATTATATTGAGTTTTCTTTAGATTCTGGTCTTAGAAGCCCATTTTGCTTCATATGCTGAATAAATGAACCTTGACTACTATGAAGAATCATCTTTTTTATTCTGTTTTGTTTTAGTTTGGTTTATTTGGGTGAGCCATAAAATGAGTACCTGATTACATTGTGTTCATTACAACTGTGCAGTAATTTCATCAAAAATTAAGATGCTAATCTACCTAGTGTCTTGTGTTGAGTTTTACCAGCGATTGGTGTTGAGTTTTACCAGCGATTGGTGTTGAGTTTTACTCGGTGTCCTGTGTTCAGTTTTATTGGTGTTGAATACTGAGAGTGGCTTCCAGAATTCACTTTATGATTAAAACTGAATATAGTATCCGATTTTTTGCTCCATAATAGGGTCCTGCAAGTTTATCTCTGTGTAGTAGGTAGTCCCAATATGGCTTATACTATGGTGTGATGCTTTTGTCTTTGAGTGTCTAAGAGAATGAGTTGGAAGGGGAGTGCTGTAAAGTGACACTGATGTTAATCATTTTAGAGAGTTTCTTTTTTACTTAATATGCTTTTATTCATGGAAAGACTATTTTGGTGTAGTGGAAAAATCAAGAGATTTTGGAATTAGAAGAACTGATTTTGGTCTTGGCTTTGTCTGGGCTGAAGTTGAATTTCTTCATTTTGTAAGATCGGGTATCAATTAGAATCTAATCAAGAGACAGAAACCACACAGTAATTTGAAAAGGGAAAGTTTAATGTAAGACCTGTTAACTAAAACGTGGATTGAAGTAACAGGGTGGCTAGTGAGAAGTAAAGAGAGTTCTATAGAAGTAGAAATAGCATATGTAAGGAGAGGCTGCTACTCACAAGGCTAAGGAAGAGCCTTCCACCCCCGTCTTCCCCGGCAGAGATCCAGACCTCTTTGGAGAAGGCAAGGCATAGCTCACTGGATGATGGAAAAGTCACTGAAGTACCTCGCCACTGGGACTTGTTTGAAACCTGCCTCCTGGGGTACTGGAAGAGCAATCCACAGGGAAGTGTTGAACCTGAAGACTTGCTGCATAGTTGCCCAAGTCAGCGCTGGGGGAGGCTACTTGCTTCGGGGCACTGCTAGCCACCAGACGCTGCAAGAACAAGGAGCTAGATGAGCCCTTCTTTGTAGGAATGGGGCGTTGCAGTAACTGTACTCTACGTAAGTCTGATGCTGGAGAAAGCATAGGTTCTGCAGGAGCTGAGCACTGGCAGGTCCACAGAGGGAGATGGATTGTCAGGAGCCTGTTCACCTGCAAGATGATGTAAGGCCTGGGGTGCGTAGTATCCGTATTGGCAGATCCGTACCAAGGTGGTCACTGGGCTGAGGCCAGTGCCACAAGCTCACTTAGAAGCCAGAAGGAAAACACCTTTCTCCAGCGCCCTCTACTGACAAAGCTTAATATTGTGCTTCCTGTAGAGAAATATAAAAGGGTTCAAGTCCATTAAAAAGCAAATAATGAAGAATGGATTGAAACTGAGATATAATAAATTGATAACTTGCACAGATGAGGACCTATCCCCAAGGGTATCAAGGTGATTAAATTAGTATAGAATTTAAAAGCACTTCATGAGCTCTCAAACAGAATACAAAAATTCACTGTTACTACTATTATGATTTGCTGTAGTTAAACCTGATACTGACATAAGTTTGCAGTGCCAGAGTGGGACTGGATAGATTGAAATCTGCAAATCTGCAGCATCCTGACTTTTAGGGAATTCATTTCAAGATTCTATTTGAGCAATGTTGCACCTGAAATTAAATTGATTTGGGCCTCCTAAGCTAAAATGCACCGCATGTTGTTGACCATTAGTTGGTATAAAAAATAATATTTATTGAAATCTAATTATATGGCAGGCATTACAAATGCATTAAGTCTTGCTAATATTAGTATTATTAGCCCCATTTAAAAAATGAGGAGATGAGATAAAGTAATTTACCAAGACCATACAAGTAGGAGGAGTTGAACCAGAATTCATATCTAGGTTTTTCTTATTCCAGAATCTTTGCATCTAACTTAGAAACAAATCTCTCCTCAGGCCAGGATAGTTACCAGACTACTTTAACTTGGGTAAAATGTATATTTACTTTGGACTTTTAATGTCTGTTTGCCACTTATCGTGCTGGTATGGTGCTTCATCCCCCTTTTTAGGTGAATGTTTCCTTTTATATTTGGTGGCTCTCAGTAACTCACGAATCTGGCACTAGAAGTAAAGAGCAGGTAAGCAGCAAGTGATTTCGAGTTGGTCATCTAACATCAGAAAGTGATTTATTCACAGGCTGCAGAATAATTGGATGAGGCATGTTCAGGAAAGAACAATCCTTCTTCCTCAACATAGGTAGATTGCTGCAGCCATTTCACTAAGGTGTGTTTTAGGCTAAATGTATGACTAGATTTAAAATATAGTTCATAATAGGAATTTATATGTAATCGTTTCCACCTGGAAAAAAATCCATGTGTCCATCAACAGTGGAATGGATACACAAAGTGAAATACTTTGAAGAAGTGAAAATTAATAAAGCACTGCTACACACAGCAGCATGGATGAATCTCTCAGACATAATATTGAGCAAAAGAAGTCAGGTACAAAAGATTATAAATTGCAAAATAAAGTTCAAAAACAGGCAAAAGTGATTTCTGGTGCTATAAGTCAGAGTAATACTTTTGGAGGGTATTGCCCAGGAAGGCCACATGGGAGGCTTTTGGGTACTGTTAATATTTAAGTGCTTGATCTGAGTTGTAGTTATGTGGGAGTAGATATTTGTAAATTTCACAGAACAAAACCATTAAGATTTATGTACCTGACTGCATAATATTTCAATAAAATATTAAAATGGTTAAAAACCTAAGTTTTTAAAAATAGGAAAATAATAAGTAAAAGTAACATAGTGATATGACTGAATGTCGGATAGCCATTGAACGAAGCTTACTAAAGGTTTTTAAACGATTAAAAAAAAAGCTTAGTTTACAGTGCTGAGTGGAAACAAAACAGAGTCGAAGTTTGGCTGCACTATATTATCCCCACTGTTTAAAACAAATGTCTGGAAAATTAGTAGGGAAAAAACCCATCAGATAGTAGTACTGTAGAAATGGGTGATTTTTCTTTTCTCTACCTCACTACATTTTTCAAATTTCCTGCAATAAATGCTTTTTATAATCAGCTGTAATAGTTATGGAGAAATATGAATATCTGGAGAGCCTCTTCATCTGTAAAGACCCCCCTGTTTTCCCATTACTTAGACAATAAACAAAACTTAGTTATCTGAATGCTCAAGAACTCTGGAAAATGGCTCCAACCTGACTTTTTGGCCTGAAATTTCCCGACTGCTCCAAGCTTCTCAATGCCTTGCTACATTGGACTTTATAATTTTATTTATTGATTCAACAAATGATTTTAAAGCATCAGTTATTTGCCAGGCACTCTAGGTATATAGCAACAGATAAGGATGACAGAGATTGATGTTCTCTTACCTTTCTTCCTTTTACCAGGGGAGAAAAACATAAGTAATTGTCCTAAAAATTAAGTTGAAGATGGGAGAAATCCAGGGCACTACAAAAGTATATATAACAAGGAAACCACATCTGGTCTAAAGGAACAGGATTGTTGCTGGAAAAGCAGTTTTGTTTAAGTGAAGACTGCTAAGATGAGTAGACGTTTGCCAGTTGTGAAAGGATCGGGCATGATGATGGATAGTGGTGAGAGCAATGCGTTATGCATCACAGTGAGATTGAGGAATTGTTGAGGAGTGATGGGAGGAAGGATAGGAGACCATGAGTCAGAGCTGGATTTTGAGGTGAAGATTTCAGAGGTGGTACAAGTCCACAGGTGATGTGGAAGTGGGCTGCTGGGTGGGGTGGAGGAAAAACTATTCAAGGTGAGGATGCCAGTGACCTGAGAGCTGCTGTTGGATGAGTTTTAATGTGGATGCCTCACTGAGAAAGACAAGGGGGTGGGGTATAAAGGAAGGAACATCGTTGCTTGTTGGCTGCTGTTTGTGCTATTTCCTCAACTCCCTAGACTGTGCATAAGGCCACATAAAACATGACAGTCGGCCTTCCCTGGTGGCGCAGTGGTTGAGAGTCCGCCTGCCGATGCAGGGGACACAGGTTTATGCCCTGGTCTGGGAAGATCCCGCATGCCGCGGAGCGGCTGGGCCCGTGAGCCATGGCCGCTGAGCCTGCGTGTCCAGAGCCTGTGCTCCTCAACGGGAGAGGCCACAGCAGTGAGAGGCCCGCGTACCGCAAAAAAAACAAAAACAAAACAAAAAAAACCATGACAGTCTTATCACACCATCCCGGAATTACCCAATTTGATAGGTCCCTTCCTTCCTTTGATTCCATAGCATGGGACAGCTCATTGCATGAGCTGGTGTTCAATTAACATTTGCTGAATTCAATACTTCTGTGAGGCATCACTATTAGAAACAGATATGTTGAGCTCAATGAATTCTGTTTAACCTGGAACTCTTGTTATGTTCCAATAGTCCAGGCAAATTGATTTACCTATTCTGAAAGCAGTTTTGTCTAGAGAATAACAATCTGAGTTTTTAATTTTGCATACAGCAGCATAGTTTAGGAAAAACGTTTCCAAGCATTTGTGCTAAGAAGACAAAACTATGGCTTTTTAAGTAGTCAGTGTTTGTACTTCTGTTCAGTGTCTGGCTATAGTCTCACTTTTCTGTTGATAAACCTGTAACATCAAATGAGATGCCCGGATTCCAGACAGATGCTTCCAATGTCTGGAATCAAGACAAATCATATCACTTGCCTGTCACAAAGAATGCCTCTTCTGTCATTTTGGAGCAGTCTGTTTAATGACACAGCTGCTAGGCTGTGGAGCAGATGACTGTCTCCTTTATCGCTCAGAATTCCTGGGATACTCTGCAAAGAGCCAAACAGCTGCAGCATGATTGGTGTGTCTGGGTAACTTGGTACCCTTGGTGCCCGAGCAGGGATGTGTTTCACTGGGAGCAGTTGGTCTGCTGCTTTTAGGGTGGATGGGAGGTTGTTTTCTGTGCCGCAAGTTTTCTTGCTGACTAATTATTTGAAGCCAGAAGACTCCTAGTGCAATTTCAAGCAGAGTTTGGCCATGTGCAGAATGCTGCTGCATGTTGTGTTGTGGGTCCCATTAAGAGATGAGTGAGAGCCCACACTTTCCAGGATGTCTCAGCAAAGAGACAGCTCTCTGATAAGCTAAAGTAGAGAGACTACTTATAACAGGTAGAAGGATGTGATTAGGCTGAAGGACTCAGAGCCAGAGGCACGTGTTTGAACTTTTTGGAATAAATTGGGAAAGCTTCCTGGACAAGGTGTCCCAAGAAGCTGAGCTGTGAAAAATATTGTAATAGTAATAGTCTATCACATAGGAACGAGGGCAGTTCTCTTCCTAAATTGCTTAATTTCTGGAGCCAACGCAGAGAGCATTGGGGTCTCTTAACTGGAGTACACAGAAAGGGCTGCTAACTTCAGATGCTCATTCCTAGGTTATAACCCCAGAGATTCTGATTTCATTTATGTAGGGTAAGGCCCAAGAAACTGCACTTTAAGAAAACAGTATAGGGCTTCCCTGGTGGCCCAGTGGTTGAGAGTCCGCCTGCCGATGCAGGGGACACGAGTTCGTGCCCCGGTCCGGGAAGATCCCACATGCCGCGGAGCGGCTGAGCCCGTGAGCCATGGCCGCTGAGCCTGCGCGTCCGGAGCCTGTGCTCCGCAACGGGAGAGGCCACAGCAGTGAGAGGCCCGCGTACCCCCGAAAAAAATAAAATAAAATAAAACAGTATAGTTGATTTCAATGGAAATGGTCCATAAACCATACCTTTGATGATCACCAGTGTTAAATATGAAAAAATTACTGGTTTTTGTAAAATGGGTGGTAGTTCCAGAGAAAGAAGAGATACCCTCGGGGAAGATGTAACAGAAAAGTAGTAATTGGGGCTCTACTTTAAAGCATGGGTGGAATTTCCTGCTCAGGTAGTATGTACGTTTTAATTGGAACGTAATCTGCATAGTTAGAGCTCCTTTTTCTTTGAATTTCTGACTGCTCCAAATCCTTTATTTAAAGAAGGGAAGCTAGGGTTGTCCTTCACCTTAAATTTTACCTGAGGACAGATTCATGGTTCAGATATTTCTGCTGCTACTCAGAGAATACCTCGGACAGAGAATTCATAAATTCCAGCTTCGCTTCAGTGACTGGAAAGTGTTCAAAGCATTTTAAAATCCAGTTCTCTTAAACGTGTTTTGAGAGCCAAACGGAAACTCCGTCTGGTTCTCAGAGTGAAGCGTGTTCCATCGAGCCCACGAGGTGGCGCGCTCCCACCATTCCCGGCCTCAGTGCGGACAAGCTGGCCTGGGGAGGGTGTGTCTAAAAGCAGAGAACTGGGGAGATCCTGCCAGCATTATGAACAAGGCTTCCCGGAATTATTCTTAGAACATTAGGAATGACAGTAGACTCTGCTCTTTGCCCATTTGCTCCAGTCTTGTCTAAATGCTGAAGGTCACATTATCCTGTTACAGAAGCCATGTTAGGATCAATTGGCTAAATAGAAAACACAAGTACAACCTCACACAAAGGCAAGGGGAAAAAAGACAAAAGAAAAAAATGAAATGAGGTCTGAGAGAGGAAAACGTATACTCCTCTAAGAAACACACTGAATGGGAAATATTGGGAGGTGAGAGGAGAGAAGAGTGGGGTAGATGGTGAATCGAGGTTCAAAGAAAGTGAACTCAAGTCTTTCTTGACCTTTTCTCAAGGTCAGCTCTCAGGGTCAGCTTGGACAGCCCTGGAGGGAACGTGGGCCATGGCATGCTGGTCCAAGATGTAGGGCTTGGCTACAGAGCCCGGGGCAGCCAGATTGAGAGTCATTTTTCTATTTCCTCCTCACAATCAGTTTGTTAAAGTTCATGCAAATGTCTATGATCCAGTAAAACCATATTACTTTATAAACCACTGCAAAGACTTCTGGACCTCCGGGATCTGTGGTTCCTGAATTTGAAGGTAGATGTCTGAGTCCCTGGATGAGCCTGGTACACGGCATTGTGCCAGTACTGTACCCTTAGTACCCATGCTTCTCAGCTATTTTGTTTGAACCCATTGCCACCTGCTCCCTGTGCTGCTCTTCAAGGTCCCATAAGCTACAGAGCCTTGCACGTACATCATGGAGCAGCACTTGACCATGAGAGGGAGTTTTCATCCAGACTTACCTTGTGTGAAGCAAATAAATGCCTCAAATATGAGAATGAAAGGTAAAGCAAAGTCTGCACTAAAATTTAAATTTTGGGGCTTCCCTGGTGGTGCAGTGGTTGAGAATCTGCCTGCTAATGCAGGGTGGTCTGGGAGGATCCCACATGCCGCGGAGCAACTAGGCCCGTGAGCTACAACTACTGAGCCTGCACGTCTGGAGCCTGTGCTCTGCAACAAGAGAGGCTGTGATAGTGAGAGGCCCGTGCACCACGATGAAGAGTGACCCCCGCTTGCCACAACTAGAGAAAGCCCTCGCACAGAAACGAAGACCCAACACAGCAAAAATAAATAAATAAATTAATAAACTCCTATCCCCAACATCTTCTTTAGGAAAAAAAAAATGTAAATTTTGTTGACCTGGAAATGATGTTTTAAACGATTTTTGTTTCCTAGGCTTATGAAGAATAGGGAGATACCTTTTGAACTCTTGTCCTAAACAAATGTTATTTGAAATGGAAAGCCAAAATAAAATTATTCAGGCGCGCTTCCTAAAGCAGAAGGCTGATTATGTCACACCTGCTTTTCACAATCAACAGTCTGAAAGATAAAGTCAGATACTCAGCTAAATATTCAAAATTCTCCATCAGCTTTTCCAGCCTTATCTTTTACTACCGTCCTATAATATTTGAAGTTCTTATGTTTTTATAAAATGTACAGATCTTATGCAGGATTTTCTACATTTTTTGAAGATTTTTATATAAGAGAAACAAAGAGTATTCCATTTTGGCTATCACATTCCAGTGTTGACTCAAATCTGGATTTAGGAGCTATGGTGAGAACTGCACAGAGCAATGAAAACCTCATGTAAGGTTATTCCTGAGTAACTATAATATTTACACGAGTTACAAAGAGGATGGATATCATTGCAGATGTCTGAATGTCTCTGTAATAAGTTTTAACTAAAATCCAGTTTTCCCAAATAAAACTCATCCTTTTGGCTATTAAGCTATCATTAGATAGGCCCCATTAGTAATAAGAATCATGTGGCTCTGTGTTTCTATTTGATAATAATAATGGATTCTTTTTATTTTTTATTTTTTGGTACGCGGGCCTCTCACTGTTGTAGCCTCTCCCGTTGTGGAGCACAGGTTCCGGACGTGCAGGCCCAGCGGCCATGGCTTACGGGCCCAGCCGCTCCGCGGCATGTGGGATCTTCCCGGACTGGGGCACGAACCCGTGTCCCCTGCATCGGCAGGCGGACTCTCAACCACTGCGCCACCAGGGAAGCCCAATAATGGATTCTTTTGTTAGGGTTCATCTCAATTACCTTGCAGCATTACTTTGGTACCATTATTTTGGCATTTGATGACACTGGGACTTTGATCTATGTGATATACAATAGGTCAAAACGAAGCTTCCAAAATACAGGTATAAATAGTGTGATTAAGGTGAGGCAGCAGCAAAAGCAGTTTTTTTTTTTTTTAATTGTCTTTCTCAAGGAAAAGTAAGTGGTATTGAGTTAATTGGACCTAGAGAATACAATTCTGGTACAACTATGGACCTTTAAACTACAAACAGGGGAATTCTGTAGTGGTTGGAGTTGCTAACCTGGAAGCCCAGGCCAACCTTTGGGAGGTAATTGGTATCTGCCTGTCTCTGCCCACACAAGGTTCTGGTGTTAGAATTGCTGAGGACTCACTGGTTGAACAATCGCGTCTCCTAAAGTAGAATTTCTCTTGCTGTCCCTTGCAAAAGGAGAAGAAAATACAAACTGGATCTAAGGGATGCATCTAAGTGCTGTCATTTCCCATTTGAAGAGGGCTTTTTACACTGGAAATGAACAATACTCTCAGTTTATTGTCCTTCTCTTCATTCTCAAAGGGATATCATTGAGTACAGAGCTTCTGTCTGTGGCTCCCTGGCTCTGGGGCTATGACAGTTAGGGTGTTGGAAAAAAAGTGCAGCATCACATTTGAGGTTTCATGGGGAGGAAACCAAGGCACAGAGGAGAGGAGACTGACATAGAGAGTGAGTCAGTGGCTGAACTGGGATTAGATCCTGGTTTCCTGACCACCTAATTAATACCCTTTCTACTCACTACATCCTCCATTAGCATCACTCATTCAGATATACATTGATTCACACCTTTATTGATTCAACATTTAATCAAGTAGGATAAGGAAAGCTGTTATGGCTTCTGTGATAAATGCTTATGCTTTAAGGTACAGGATCCCATTGAACTGAATCTTCAGAGATTAATAATTGAGGCAACTGAAGCCCAGGGAAGTGAAATAATTTGCCCACTTTTATATACCTAGCTAGTTAAGGGACAATACTGGCTTTAGAATTCAAGTCCCCAAATATAATTCTTATTTTATTATGCCATATAGCATTTTACCCTTAAAAATGCTCAAAACAGGGTCAGAGATTGGGAAATGTATAGTATTTATTATATCTGGATTGAGGTACTTTATCCTAGAGCATTTTCTACAATGCCTTCGAAATGTGACATGTGGCTCCTACCATCAGTGAGCTCACGCTTAATTTGAGAGAGACGTTAGATACATTTAAGTAAAACTGTAAGTCAGATGTCATTACCAAATCAGTGTATAATATTTAATGGGCTGGAGAACTGTTACCAGCCTCATGATGGATGCTCATAGTGACGGATGAGTTAGATTGTGTGGCTGGTGAGTAAGGCATCATTTGTTTCATTTTGTTGAACGATTAACATGTATTAGAAGAGTAAACAGAGTTGGATTTTCAAACGTGGCAGATGTTTGAAATCCTCTTACCATCTGCAAAAAAGAAGATTTAAAGAGATGCTGCCTATATATTTGAGCCCTCTTTTTAATTTATAAGTTATTCCCTCTTTCTTTTTAATTTATAGAGATCATTTCATGTAAAAGATGCTTAAAAACTAGGATAAAGAAGAGGGTTAGTGAAGGAAAATCTTGAAGCTCAACACATCAGAATTCAAACTTATGATCTTATTCCTCACACTGTGTCTGTTGGCAGTGTCATCATGTTCAGTGAGTGGTATTCACACTATCCTGTTATTCCAGAAACCTAGAGATCACTCTTGACTCATTCTGTTGCTCCTACCCCATACTCCATCTGACTAATCATGAATTGCTCCACTGCCACCACTTTAATCTTGTTTCTTTCACATAGACTATTGCAAAATACTCCCAGCCAGTGCACCCTGGGACTAAATGCTCCCTCGAGTTGATATTTTCCCAGACTGCAGTCAGAGTGACTTTTCAAAATGCAATTTTTTTTCATTTCATCTCACCAACTCTTTAAAATCTTTCAATAGATTTATTATTGCTCTTGTAACAGTCATTTTTCTTCCAAAGGTCTGCAGAGACAACTTTTCCCAGTCCTTTAAAAAAATTATCTTATTCTTTGTACTCTCACACCACAGAGTCTTTCTACATACTGTTCCACCTACCTGAAAAAGTATTCACTTAGGTTCCTCCATTCTGATGCCTTAGACTTCAGCTCAACATTTCCTTCTCCAGTAAAGACTTCCCTGACTGCTTTTTCCTTGTACCATACTCTCACACAACCATGCACCTCTCTTCACAGATGCAATTTTACCTTGAACTTGTGTGAGTATTAGATTCCCATCTGTCTCTCCCACCACTAGATTTCTGAGCTCAGTTGAGGCAAGAATCAGATCTGGCTTTGCTCACCATTGTATTCTCAAGCACAGCACAATGCCCAGCACATAGAAGGAAGTTACTAAATATTTGTTGAATGAATGATCTAAGGAAAGTGGAATATTCTGATTCCAAGAAGGGAAGATTAAAGTGTGCCTTAAAGGGGATCTTCATTGGAAGCTGCATTCCACTGAGAAAAGTCTGAAGTTCTTTTCAGCTCTACTGAGAATGGGTAAAAGAGCTCTCCACTGTGTAGGACATAAAGAAATATTGGGCTGGATTACCAGTGGAGGCTCAATCTATATAAAGAATATTGACAGTGGCAGAATGTGTGCTAACAGGAAAGAATAAAAGCTGGATCAGAAGGGGCCATTGTAATAAGCAAAGTTATTATTTCAATAAAAAGCCTTCAGGCAATTTTACTTTCCTGCTTGTGTTCTAGACCTAAAGTCTGAATTTGACTGCCATTTATAAATACCCATAAGAATGTGATAAAGGCAGACAACCCCATGTTGGTTATACTGTGTCTTGTATGATTCTCAAAGACCCACTGCAAAAAACAATCACAATTGTGATTAGACCCACATTCTTAGTGTTGCAGTGCAGGACAAAGTGGCTGAGGGTTGCCCACACTTTGTGACTCTCTTGTTTTAGATTCAGCCCTGTCCACAGGGCTGCTTCTCTCAGGCCAACCTCCATTTCTCTGAAACCAGAAAGCTTTATAAAGCCAGAGAGGGCTGCTGGCCCAAGGAGCTCTGAAGTGTTACAGCACATGCGGACTGATTTCCTTAGTAACACTGCAGATGTCGCTGTGATGACGTACTGGTGAAGCATAAGCTTCTTTTGCTGCAATTCTGATAAATAGTCTGCCTTTGACATGAATGTTTTCCTCCTTAGTGATATCTGCCTGATTATAGCAGCAAATCTGTCTCTTCTCTGGGTACTTTACTCTGGTTTTTACCATTCTGAGGCTGCAGCAGAGAGAGACTTATTAACTAGTGATCTAATCTGATTGGCATCAGGAAATAAAAAGCCTGGAATCCCTGGTTCTGCCTCTTGACTGGTAAAAAGAGCCAAATCTGTTCTTCTGTTTTCCTGTGGATGGTTTCTTCTAGATTGGCTGTAAGTTTTCAGGAAGGCTTAAAATAAATCCTTTGTAGCAGTTTTTACCTTCCCAAATCAATTTAACAAATGATAAGTGCAAGCCTTAGGTTGCAGATATGCAGATGAACAAGTCATGTTTGTTGTCCTCAATGATTTTAACATTTGGAAGAGAGGTAAAATTAGAAGATCATGAACCATCATTATACTGTTAGAGGAAGGAAGAAAGTACAAGGTTGAGGATCATATCCAGCTAGAATCAGAGATGCTTTTGTAGCACATTTAAGACTTTTTAAAGAATGGCAGGATCTCATCAATGGGTAAAAATGAATAAAGTAGTATCTTCCAGTTTGAGGTGCCTAAGGTGTAATTTGGAGGATACATCCAGAAGGCCACTGGAAATGAGAGGCTTAACCCCAGGATAGTTGTAGGTGAGAAGAAGCCTGGATTCATCCCTACAGAAAAGTTTTTTTTTAGTCAGTTGAGGTGATATGAGTGCCAAAGAAGAATAGAATTTAGAGCATACATTTATTCCGGGACGGGAGAAAGAAGGAAAGACAGGAAATGAACAAGGGAGTGGCAAAGAGGAGGAGGCAATGCCTGGGCCTCAAGGAAGCTGGAGATTTTAAGTAGAGTGGTTATTCAGTGGTGTTTCCAGATTATGGGAGGGGGAAGAAATAAGTAAATTTGGAATTGGAGTTACCAGCAAATATTCTCTTGACTCATAAATTCCACTGGCTTTTCCTTAAAACTTCTGGCTAAAGGGCATTTCTTCTACCCAACTAGTTCTTTATACAAGTAGCATATTTCTCTTTTAATGAAAATAGTATTTCTGTTTTCCTAATGATCTTGAAACTGGGATTGTCAGTGTTTCACTGAAATCTTTGTAGCTAAAAGCCTCTTTCTCGAGTCACTAGCCTCCTTAATGACTCCTATTTCCTCCTCCTTTTTTCCAGAGAGTTCTTCCATCTCCCCTCTGCTATTTAATTATGACCCTTTCTCCCAGCCTCTCTTGCTCCAAGGACCTTCTAATGAATCTAAGATGCACACTACAAAGATGCAATTCAGATTCCATCCCTCTCGTCCTTAAAAATCTCCGTAGCCTCTCATCTTTAAAGAGAAAAGCCTGAGCTCCTTGGCACAGCAAAAAGTGAGCACTAAAGCCATGTTTTTTGGATGAATATGTTATTAAATAATCTTTTTGTCCTTTAGTGCCTGCTCAGTTTGGGATGGGTCCCCATCTTTGTGTTCTCCGGCACCCAATGTAATGTTGGGAGACACAACACCTTGTATGTATTCAGCAATCAAAAAGTATGGGCTGCATTCTGGTCTTTGGAAAATGTCATCGTAAGCATAACTTTACCTAGAGGTTTGAACCCACAGGGGAAGAAATCATTAATCAGGCGAGCTGCTCAGAAATAGACATGAGCTTAAAAGTATTTTGTAAGTGCAACTATTTTGGGAAAGTAACACCGCCTGATCTAATCCAGTGGCTGTCCTCTCCCACTGCACATCGGTACACCTGGGGAGCTCTTTAAACCTATCAGTATAGAGCCTTCCCCCAGACTAATTAGCTCAGTTCATGATCGTCCCTTCCAGCAGAGGTTCTCCAAGTGTGGGCCCCATATCAGCAACACCTGCATCCCCTGGAACTTGTTAGAAATGCAGACTCTTGACCCAGCCCCACACCTCCTGAGTCAGAAATCTGGGAGTGAGGCCCAGCGGTCTGTTTTAACAAGCCCTCCAGGTGGTTCCGATGTGTATGAAGGTTTGAGAACCGCTGGTTTTCAGCACTAAACTCTGCCTCTCGCCCACTGTGTCCCAAGGGGCAAAGCTAGAGGCAAAAAAAGGTGAGTATTTCTCTCTGGCACCTCACTACAACAAAGTGTATTACTTTGGGCCCAGGAGCTTCTACTCCATATCAGTTTATGTGGGATCACCATGTAGAATGAGACTGAGGTTCTTGAAGATGGGGACTCTGACTACCTCATCCTGGGACCATGTTCTTCTCTTGTCCTCAGAGCCCCGGCACTTAGCACAGGACCTGGCATGAGGTAGGTGTTTCAGTAAGGGCAAGAAGAAAACTCTGAGGATTACTTAGGCCAACTGAAAGAAGTAGATGCATTAGTCGTGATGTGTTTTCCTTAAATTGTGTTGTTTTAACGGTACTCTTTGAAATAAATATTCTTTAAAAAGTGTCAGAGAGTCAGAACTTCACAGCGAAGTTGTAGCAGTTTTTGCCTGGTCATCAAAGAAACATGTGGTCTTGCGTTATCCTGATGGAAGATTATACGTTTTCTGTTGATTAATTCTGGATGCTTTTCATTGAGTGCTACTTTCAGTTGGTTAATTGGGAGCAGTTCTTGTTGGAATTAATCGTTTGGTTTACCAGAAGGAGCTCATAATAGAGGACTCCCTTCCAATCCCATGAGGTACACAACATCACCTTCTTTGGATGAAGCCTGGCCTTTGGCGTGGTTGGTGGCGGTTCATTTTGCTTGCCCCACGATCTCTTCCGTTCCACGTTATTGTACAGTATCCACTTTTTATCTCCTGTCACAATCTGTTTTAAAAATGGAGCGTTTTCATTATGCTGAAGTAGAGAATCGCATGTGGAAATACGGTCAAGGTTTTTTTCGCTTAACTTATGTGGAACCCAAACATCAAAGTGATGAACATAGCCAAGCTGGTGCAAATGATTTTCAGCACTTGATTTGGATATTTTGAGTCTGTCGGCTATCTCCCACATGGTATAATGCTGATTGTTCTCAACTAATGTCTCGATTTGATGGCTATCAACTTCAACTGGTCTACCCAACCATGGAGCATCATCCAGCGAGAAATCTCCAGCACGAAACTTCGCAAACCACTTTTGACACCTTCAGTCACAGCATCATCTCCATACACTGCACAAATCTTTTTTTTTGCATTTCGCTTGCATTTTTACCTTTCTTAAAATAATAAAGCATAACATGCTGAAAATGTTTTTTTGGGTCCATCTTCAATATTAAAATGGCTACACAAAAATTCACCAATTTTGATAAGCCTTTTTTTAAATGCATGCTGATATGAAGTTGTCACATACAATCTAACAAAATTGTTTTGAATGAAGTTAAAAACAACTAAGTGCTGCTAGAGCCATCTTATGGAAAAAACTGAACGAACCTTTTGGCCAACCCAATATTTCAGCAGCAAAAGCAATAGCTTATTTCACTTCTTTTTAGTAAGAGAATTTCTGATATGGAAAGACCTAAAGATGTAACTAGGTAAGCATCCTTCCTTTACAGATGAGGAAAGTAAGGCCCAAGAGACTCAGCCAGAGTCCCCTTGCTGAGTAATGCTGTTTGTTCCAGGCCCAGAACTTGGCCTCCAGTACTTCATCTATCAAACCAAAATGGTGCATTGACTTCCTGAAACTTGCAAGTAGAGGAAACCACTGAGCTTGGGGATTATTATAGTAAAAAGCCTTAGGAGTAGGGAGCCTGAAGGCCAGGGCTCTGTCAAAGACTTTTGCTAAGATTTCCTATTTCTTGTCAGTGGCTTTCAGTTTCAGAACAGAAATTCTCACTGTTTTTCCTTTAAAAATAATTAAAAATTCATTCCTCATTTAGCATTCAAAGAAATCAAGTTAGTTGTTCTTTTTTTTAAACTAGTATTGTTCTAATTGAGAAAGAGATATGTGATTAAGCCAGGATATTCCCACTACGTCATAGCCTTGAATGTTTTCTCTTCTGAAGCTTTCTATTTGTAGTTTAAAGATAAAAACATAGATCATGGAACATGGGAGCAGCTATATAATCCCTTATCCCATTGAGGAAACTGAGACCAAGAGAGGGGTAGGAGTTATCCAAGGTATCATAGATGGAGTCATTGTGAGAATGAGACAGAATCCTCTCTTCAGTGTTTTTTGAATCCTTGCCTGGCTCAGATGTCACCACTAAAACTTGCTCAGAGATCAAAAAGCAATTTGATGAAAAAGTACTGCTGCTCCCACAAAATGGAAAGAGAAGCCACCATGACTTAGTTTATCCTCTTAACTTTTGATACCCTAATGATGGGAGTTCTAACTAGCCTGCTGTGTTCTGGGGAGAAAGCCTTGAGATGGGCTTTCCAATCACTGCTGAGTCAAACTAGTTTTCAAGTAGCACTGACTGCTTTTTTGGCTCCTAACGTCAACTCCAAGACCCATTCTCTATTCCTATTAGCTATCACTATCACTGTAAGCAAGTAGAACAAATAAGAACTCAAAAAAAGTCAACTTACATTAAGATTGAATCACAGGGCACTTGTTTTCTTTCCCCTCTGCCAACTCACATACATGTATATATATGTACATGTACACACACACACAGGTGTGCACACACATGTACACATAAGCTTGCTTCTATGACAGAATGGGTAGCGTACTGGTAAAGACTGTGAAAGCTGGGTTTAGGCTGCTTGGGTTCAATTCCACCTACACCCTTTACTAGTTGTGAGACTCTGGGAAGTTATTTAACCTTTCCATGCCTTATTTTCCTCATTCCACAAAAAACTTGATTTGTCTCGCAGTTTTCATAGTAAAACGGGTGTCCTTTACCTTCACTGATCAGAGGCTACTTCAGCTTCAGCTTCATGGTTTCCTCACTTGTATAGACCCTTCCTTGGGGAGGGACGCTAGTAATGTGTTCACATGTTCATGTATTTTTTGTAAATTTACAAAGGTAGGATATTTGACTACAATTATTTAAGGTTGCTAGTTTTTTTTCCTTCCAGCCACCTCTTTATCATTCTTCCCCTGCTGAAGGACAGGGGAGTTGTCACGCCATTTTGGGGATCTGGCTAAGAGGAAGTTGAGTAGGGGTACATTTAATTTGGGTTCAGTGGGATTATTATAATTTTTGTTTACAGTCACCTCCAAGTAAATCATTGTCAGCCATCCTCATGTTGAAAGGTCCAGGAATACTCCAGTGGCCTGCTAGGCTGACTCAGCGGAGGGCATGACAGCCAGATGCAGGGCCAGAGATCCTATTGTGCTATGAACTTACCTGACATGGAGGAGAAATATACAGAAATTAGTCTGTTGAAAATTCTTTCAAATTTTACAGCTCATATCTAGTAGAAATTCAGTTTGTTTTTAAATCAAATTTAACAAAAATCCTAAATATTTACAAGATATTAACAATAATGAGTGGTAGTTGAGTTAAACATTTCTTAATAATTAAAAGCAAGTAGATCATAAAGTTAGAGGCAAGATTGAATCATTTATTTTCTTTATAGAAAATATAGCAAAATTGTTATATAAAAACTATGAAAGCACATATGGGCAAAAATTAGGGCGAATAAGTATTAAAGCTATGTGTGGATTTTGTGATGTTTATGTTATTTTTAATTTTTAAAAAGATGTGTAATTTGGTCTGATTTCTTTTCTTATTTTTTTAATTTTTATTATTATTATTTTTTTGCGGTATGCGGGCCTCTCACTGTTGTGGCCTCTCCCATTGCGGAGCACAGGCTCCGGACGCGCAGGCTTAGCGGCCACGGCTCACGGGCCCAGCCGCTCCGTGGCATGTGGGATCCTCCCGGACCGGGGCACGAACCCGCATCCCCCGCATCGGCAGGCGGACTCTCAACCACTGCGCCACCAGGGAAGCCCCTCTTTTCTTATTTTAAATAAACATTTACTTGATGAGTAATGTATTTGTAATTTTATATTTTCTTTAAAGAGGGTTCCCCAGTTGCATAAGCTTCAGGTCATACAGAACTTGGCTGTATCCCTGCAATCGACTACTTGTGAGAGGTTGCGGAAGATACTTCCTGGGTCTCATCGTTTCCAACAATAAAATGAAGATAGGAAAAGATTACTCTGAAGTATCTCTACGTATCCTTCTAGCTCTAAAGTTCTGTGATTCTGTCTTCTCAACACGATAACTGGTGTGCTAGTTATTTCCCTGGGAAATAACTAGCCTAAGAATGATGAATCAATACCCTTTCTAGGAATTCCCTGACAGAATACAAGGAGGGATTGATGACAGCTAGATTCTTGAGTGTTTGGTGATCTGAAGGGTGCCATTCCAGGGAATTGTGTAGGAGATCAGACCATTACTAAAATGATTTGACATCCTTCGGAAGCTCACAAATCCTATGGACCACTCTGGCTCATTTTGTTTAGGGAAGGTATATTAGTTTTCTCATGCTGCATAACAAATTCTCATAAATTTAACGGTTTAAAGCAACATAGGGTTACTTTGTTTCTGTGGGTCAGGAATCTTGGCATCACTTTGCTGGGTCCTCTGTTCAGGGTCTCATGAGGCTGCAGTCAAGGTGTCTGCGGTTCTCAGGTGGAACTCGAGGTTCTCTTCCAAGTTCATTCAGGTTGGCAGAATTCAGTTCTTTGTGGTTGTAGGACTGAGGCCCCCATTTTCCTGTTGGCTGTCAGCCACGACCACTCTCAGGTCCTACAGGCTGCCCTCAGGGCCTTACCATGTGGCCATTTCCATAGGCAGTTCACAGCATGGCAGTTTGCTTCTTCAAGACCAACAGGAGAATGTTTTTTTCCTGCTAAGGAGGAGTCTTACATAACATAATTGAATCCAGGGAGTTACTATCCTATCATATTCACAGTCCCACTCATGATTGAGGGGAATGGATTATATATTAGGGAATGGAAATCTTTGGGCCATTTTAGAATTCTGCATACCACAGAAGGGAAAGGCAGTATTTTTTTTTTTTTTTGACTACCAATCATGTACTACTTTATTTAAGTTCTTTTATTCATTTCTCAGAATAATTTTGAGAGGTGGGTATGATTATCCCATTTTCCATGATCAAGATAGTAAGACTTGAGATATTAAATAATTTGCTCAGAATCAAAGAAGCAGAGTCTAGATTTGAATCCAGGTCCCTCTGACTTGATAGCTTGAAGTCTTTGCAACACACCCCATGGATTAGGGAATTGATTACCTATCTGCACGGAAGGCCTGTAAAGAGAATGTAAATGCCATGAGAGCAGGGCTGCTCTGCCTTGTTCACAGCTAGAGCCCTGGTACCTAGGGCAGTGCTTGTCCCCAGATGGTAACACAATGTTTGTTGAATCAATGAGTGAATAAAGTGTAAGAACTCGAGTTAAGGAGGAATCTATTGTAATAATGAAAATGTATTTATTTTCTTGTGGTGACATAGATCTTTGTGGGATCCTATTGTGGACTCTTAAGGATTAAGCTTTTCCCATGGCCATGTTTTACCTCTAACAAGCATACCTTCACCCTATGATATCCTGTAAAGATGGGAATCTTGACTGTCTTCTCATTAACACTGTCGTTTGTCATCTTTTGATTAGAATGGACATTCTTAAAATTCCATGAAAAAAATCCATGAAAGAAATGCCAGTGTTCTAAATGAAATTTAAACAATTGATGTTGAGTAATTTACTCAATGATTTCACTTCTGTGGACCACATGGAAGCCCTTCGCGTACCATGCACTTTTGTGCATGTGTGTCCATAAGGTTCTCTTTGCGTAGGATCCCCTTCTCCACTTCCACACTTTTGTCTGTTCATCCAAGTCTTATTTCTTCTTTAAAAATAACACTTTAATAACGTATTGGGGAAAGGAGTTTCTATTTATAATTTAAAAACTTGTTTATTATAGAAAATGTGGAAAATAAAAATATTTAAAGAAGAAAATTTAAATCTTTCATAAATTTACCAAGTAGAGTTAAGCACTGTAGCTATTTACTGTTTGCACATCTATTCTTTATATACTTATATAAGATTGTATTTCCTCTGTACACATCTACATCATAATGGAGACACATATTGCCTATATGTAAATTCACTTTTAAATTCTCATATGTAGATATATACGTGCAATATGAAATTTTAAATGAAATTGAGATCATATGTGTTGAGTTTTGCATTCTACATTTTCTCTTAATACTGTATTCTATTTCCTTATTTGATTTGATTTGATGATATGCTTTTCAAAGATTTTTCCGTGTTTCTTTGTGTATTTAACATACTTTTAAATTCTTCTACTTCTTACTTTTTTTCAGATATATAGGTTGTTACCTTTTCACAAAATCTCTTACATATTCCAAATTGTCTTCTAAAATGCTTGAAGCTCTCTTACCTCTTACCTACCATGCCTACCTCACCACTTCTAGCTAATTCTAGTCTTGCTTTTTGAAAACATGAACTGAGAAGAACTCATTTTAAGTTGTATTTTTTAAGAATGTGTCTTCTTCTTTAAGGCCTAGCTTTACTGACATCTCTTCCTCCATCTGAATTAAGATTCCCACAGAACTTTGAACAAGATCGTATTTGTTTCTGCTGTCCCATAGTACAATTATTTATTAAGTTCTGTGACCCTCAGCTACTTAAAGGCAGAGATCATCATTCATTTTTGTATCTCTATTGACATTTAGGTGAGGGCCTAGAGCATAATTGTTGTCAGTAAGCATTGAACGTTTGTTGTTGAAATAAGTCCCTTGAAGAATGGGAACCGAAGGTGAGAGACCATCAGCCCTCA
The DNA here is from genome assembly GCF_949987515.2 of Delphinus delphis. Classification (NCBI taxonomy): domain Eukaryota; kingdom Metazoa; phylum Chordata; class Mammalia; order Artiodactyla; family Delphinidae; genus Delphinus; species Delphinus delphis. Next base: position 75,874,878 of record NC_082686.1, read on the forward strand.
CCTGGGCAGGCCTGGTCTGTAGAACTGCCCATGTGAGTGTTGCTGGAAGCCTGGATGAGGAGGTAGCTATGGGAATAGAAAGAAGGCAACAAGGAGACATTGTGGGTATAAATCAAGCAAACTGTGCCTGTGTGCAGATGTGTGTGTGCTGTGGTTGAGGTGTGTGAAGGAGAGGTTATAGTCAAAGAGAAGGCCCAGGGGCTTCCCCGGTGGTGCAGTGGTTAAGAATCCACCTGCCAATGCAGGGGACACGGGTTCGGGCCCTGGTCCCGGATGATCCCACATGCCCTGGAGCAGCTAAGCCTGTGCGCCACAGCTACTGAGCCTGTGCTCTGGAGCCCGTGAGCCACAACTACTGAGCCCATGTGCCACCACTACTGAAGCCTGCACGCCTAGAGCCTGTGCTCTGCAACAGGAGAGGCCACCACAGTGAGAAGCCCGCACACCTCAACAAAGAGTGGCCCCCCTCTCGCTGCAACTGGAGAGGGCCTGTGTGCAGAAACGAAGACCCAATGCTGCCAAAAATAAATAAAATAAAATAAATTAATTAAAAAAAAAAGAGAGAAGGCCCAATGTTCCTGTTTAATGGCCAGGTGGAGGTTAATGCTGCTACCTGATAGGTGATGGGACAGGTTGACATAATGAGTTTAATGTTTCATCAGCATTTCTAGATAATAAAAAAGATTTGTTATATTTTATAGTAATACATATTGAAATACACACAAATAAGTAATTTATAGCCTTTAGGAAGTCAAAAAATTTTAAGTTATTTTTTAATGAGTAGAGTTGAAATGGACCCAAACTCAGGGCTAACTTATTTAGAGGTGACAGAGATGTTAAAATCAAGAAAGGTATTGAAAACCAGGTGCATTCAGGTGGGAGAGGACAGACTGATTCTGTGAAGAATGGCTGAAGGAACTAAGGGTGTTTCGTTAACAGAGACAGGAAGAAACAGGAAGGATAACATTGCTCTCTGCAAAAATCTGAAAGGCTTCCCTGCGGAAGAGGTGCTAGACTAATTGAGTGCAACCAAATAGTGGAACCTGGGCCAGGAGAGATGCATTTTCTTTTAATATTAGAAGGACATTTTTATAGTCATAACTGACCACAGATGAAGGAGAGGTCTCAGGAGGCTGTGACAGTCCATCAGTGGAGATTTTCAAGAAAGGCTTGTCACTTGATGAGGAGTTAGATGACATGCCCTTCCAACCCCAGGATTCTGTGATTTTATCAAAATTGTTTTCCTTTCAGCAGGTTTTGTATTTTGAACCGATTTGTCACTTTTTCCTGTCATTTTTGATTATAGGAAGTAGAATAATGGTGTAAAAACAGCCTCTTTGTTTTATTAGTTTTCTAGACACATTGGCAATAGAAATACAGGAATAAAGTGGTATCTTTCTATTTTTTTTAGTGGTATATATTTTTAAAATTCTCCACACTTTTTTCTTTTAATATAGCTTTACTGTCAGAGAACCAAGCTATTTTGCTTCTCCCCTTTAGCTAAGATCTAATCAGCTCCTTTCTACTATGACTTCCAAGAAAATCAACCTGATACAAATTTAAATCAAAAGGTTTCACCTACTACTTACTGCTTGCAGGTACCACCAAAGTTTCTCTATTTAGACCCCAGCTCCCGTGTAAGTAGAGAGCTTATTTCTGAGGTTTGTTGTGGGTGGTAAAAGTGGTGTTGCCTTTGTTAGGGTGATCCAAGTAATTTCTCCATTTGGATCCTGTTTGTGTTGGAGTTCTCAAGAAAACTCATGTCATCACTGTTCCTTCATTCCTTTGGCTTACAAAATTTCTTCAAAAAAATGAAATGTTTAGTGCTTGGGGGAAGTAGTTTGACTCCATTGTAGCTTGGGGCTGACAGGCAACCTCAGATATCTCTTGAAATAAAGAAGAATTCAGTGGAATTTAGAAATTGTTGATATTGAGCACAGTCCCAACTGTTTGATAAACTCAGGCTTCCAGAGATTCAGATATTAAGACAACAAACATGCCCCGGTATTCTGGTTATAGTATTGAAGGAGTTTCTTGATTCTGTTATCAATTTTTTTTTTTTTTTTTTTTGCGGTACGTGGTCTTCTCACTGTTGTGGCCTCTCCCGTTGCGGAGCACAGGCTCCAGACACGCAGGCTCAGCAGCCATGGCTCACAGGCGCAGCCGCTCCGCGGCACGTGGGATCTTCCCGGACCGGGGCACGAACCCGTGTCCCCTGCATCGGCAGGCGGACTCTCAACCACTGCGCCACCAGGGAAGCCCGATTCTGTATCAATTTGAATTTTGTCTTTCCTTAGTTGGGCTAAGACTTCTCCAGGACTGCCCTCTTGATAATGTTTTCTATTAAAAAATAGTAGTTACTGAAATGCTTTCCTTCTTTGTTCCTTTCATCCAATACCTAATACATTACATTACATATAACAGGAGCTAAATAAATAAATCTAGTCAACTTCCTTATTACTTTGAGAAATCTTTGTATGTTGTAAAGTAACTATTTAAAGAGTAACAATCAAGAACTAAATGGTGGGGGGGGGGTTAAAATTGATGCAGGCATTTTGTTCCAAAAAAGGTCCAATTTTTTTTTTTTAATTTTCTATTGTGATAAAAAGCACATAATGTAATATTTACCTTATTTACTGTTTTTAATTGTTCAATTCAGTAATGGTAAGTACTTTCACATTGTTGAGCAGTGGAACTCCAGAAGTTTTTCAACTTGCAAAACGGAAACTCTACACCCAGTTAACAACGACTCCCTTTCCCCTTTCTCCCAGCACCTGCAAACCACCATTCTGTTTTCTATGAATTTGACACCTCTAAGTGCCTCATATGAGAGGAATCATGCAGTTTTTAATCTTTTTTGTAATTAGCTTATTTCACTTGGCATAATGGCCTCCAAGTTCATCCATGTTGTGGCATGTGTCAGAATTTCCTTCCTTTTTAAGGCTGAATAATATTCCATTGCATGTAGGTACCACATATTGTTTATCCATTCATCCATGGACATTTGGGTTGCTTCCACCTTTTGGCTATAGTGAATAGTGCTGCTATGAACATGTGTGGGCAAAGGAAGGCCTGATTCTTAAAGTAATTATAATACCTCCCCGAAGGAGCTTATCTTAAAATTGTTTAAGGCTATTTAACAAAAATGATATGGTGGCATCTGAGGTAATAATTCTATCACCATGGAAAACCCACTGTGTGTGGCTGTGAAGGAGGCATATGGAACATCCTAGGTATATTGGTTTGTTTGTTTACTTGTTGCAAAGAATATCTTAAATGGCTTTCACCTAATTTTTTCCTTTTTTTTAAAAATTGAAGCATAGTTGATTTACAATATTGTGTTAATTTCAGGTACACAGCAAAATGATTCAGTTATACATATACATACATATATATATTTTTTCTGGTTCTTTTCCATTATAGATTATTACAAGATATTGAATATAGTTCCCTGTGCTATAAGTAGGTCCTTGTTGTTTATCTTTTTTATATATAGTAGTGTGTATCTGCTAATTCCAAACTCCCCTGCCCTTTCCCCTTTGGGAACCATAAGTTTGTTTTTTTATGTCTATGCTTAATTTTTTTTCTTGATAGTATTTTCTGGCACCACACACCATCACTTTTTTTTTTTTCAGAATGACATGAACAGATATCTTCTCAAATCTGTAAATACTCTTATTTACCTTAACTCACGTGTTAAAATCAACATACACCAAAATGTAGGCCAACCCACATCAAAAGTAATAGAGATTGTGTTTTAAACCAGCAAGCATCAACATGTGACCAACTTTTCTTTTTTCTTATTTTCATGGTATCCCTCTTAGAAGTACACCTGGCCTTTGGGGTAAAGTGCAGGCACACAGTTCTGGAGAAGGAGTAATAGATGTAGAAGTTGGGGAGATTTTATAACTTTTTAAGTTATAGTTATTAATACCTCTTTTTTTTTTTTTTTGCGGTATGCGGGCCTCTCACTGTTGTGGCCTCTCCCGTTGTGTAGCACAGGCTCCGGACGCGCAGGCTCAGCAGCCATGGCTCACGGGCCCAGCCGCTCCGCGGCATGTGGAATCTTCCCGGACCGGGGCACGAACCCGTGTCCCCTGCGTCGGCAGGCGGACTCTCAACCACTGCGCCACCAGGGAAGCCCCATACCTCATTTTTATCTAAAAGAGACAGAGGAGGAGCACATGAAGGAGAGGTGGAGGAAGGAGAGGAGAAAAGAGGGGAGTTAAGAGAAGAAAGCATTGTTTCTTTCAATCCATTTCTCTTTCCAAGATACAGTCCTATAGAGGTGCACCTCCTTCCCTGCTCTGACAAAAGAATCTACTCTTTTAGTTATCCCTCACAAGCCTGTCTGTAAGAAGGTGTCACTGTTTTATGATTTAAAATGATTAGTCTGTGAGGGTTTCATTGGTAAGAGTCAGGTGTTGTAGGCTCCAGGAAGAGGTGAGCCTGATGCCAGCCTCTTCCCCCATCTCTTTCTGTGAACTTGGATATTTCAATTCAATATCAATTTGTGAAGTACTTTTTCTTAGGCATTGTGCTAGGAGTTTGGGGGTGGGTAAGATAAACATAGTTCTTACCCAAAAGGAACTCATGGTCTAGTTGGGAAAACCAGCATATATCAGTGTATAAATGAAAGTATATAAAAGTGATCCAGGAGGCTTGAAGGAGGATTAATAAACTGAGACGATCAGGGGAGGTGTCACCAGGGGAGGTGACATCTGAGTTGGGACAAAGAAGTAATTCCAGGAAGAAGAGTTACCACCTGCAGAGTCATGGAGGTTTGAAGGCTTAAGAAATATTTGAGGGAACAGTCTCAGATTCTCTATCTAAAGTTAAGGTACTAGAATAACTGATTCCTGAAATCCCTTCTAATTCTGCCTGTGAGTTTGTAAAATAGACAGGTAATGGCTAATAGGTTTTTCTCTCATGTTTTACTGTTTCCAAACTCTGACGTCATTACCAGGTTGGGGAAGTGTGGGATTAAATCCAGATTTGGAGTCCCTTCTACCATCTCCTGAGGCACCGCTAAATTGTGAGAACAAAAGAGAAGATTCACTGACAGGTTTTACATACTTTAGATGTTGATAACATCCCAAGTAGTGTTTTTTTTTTCTTCTTCTTCTTTTTTTATTTCTGATATTTTGAATAGCTTGCAATTTTAAAAGAGAGCTCTCTCTGAATTATTTGTTTGGCAACTCTGAAGTATAAAAATCAACATCATTATTGGAGTGGTTATCCTCCGTCATAGAAATTCATTCTTCTTATTTTCATACATGTGAACTTGTTTTCTCCCCCATCAGTCCTTCCTCCACTGCTTCCTTCCTTCCAACACATATTTAATTAGAATGCCTGCTTATAAGTGAGGAAGTTAGATTCCCTGGCTTCTAAGAAACATAGTCTAGCAGAGGAGCTAAGACATGACTAAAGTACATATCCATAAAATGCAAGGCAGGAAGCTGCCTTTGCTGTAAGAAAGCTGGAAAGTATCCTTGACATTCATAAGATGGCAGAGGGAGAAGTCCTGTTAAGAGTTTCCAAGAGAAGTTGCAGTTGTGAAGGATCCTGGGGGGGTTGAATAAGGAAAGCATTTTCCACCCAACCCAACTTTTTACAATATTAACATCCTTTTGTTCTCAGTTGGAAAAGCACAGTTGAGGTTCTAAGACATTCTTTGTGGCTGGTTATCCGAGTGCCTTGAGCCTGCATTCTGGTCAAAACAAATAGGATATATGTTCAGATGGCATCAGGTATAAAGAGAGGCCACATTTCCCGTACCTGTTACTCTGCAGGTGGCTGCAGTAAGTGGGCTGTCTCTCTGCTTCTCGGAAATAACACTGAAGGGTTCTTCTCCCTGCTGCTGAGTCTCTTAGTTATAATCATGCTGTCAAGACTGTACCAGTGAATGCACTTTAAGTGCTGCTCAGTATCTTCTCTTGAAAAAAATTTTTTTTCTCATTGTGGTGCTTACACCTCCTCTCACAAACACATACTATTGGGACACTAAATGAAATGATGTGGGAACCACTATACCCTTATTCATGTTTCTTTCCCAAAGGAAGGAAATGTTCACTTTATTGATTAGAATTAACTTCAGATTGCCCTACATTTTGTTTCTTTTTCCATCCAGTTAATGCAAATTATAGATTGAAAATCCTATGCTGATTTAAAATATTGCGTCTTTATGTTTACTGAGTACCTAGAGTATATTAGATACTACCATGCCAAATTGTTACACTTACTCTCACCTACTCTCATAGCTCTCTGCAAGTGTCATTGAAAAGTCCCAGGTCACTGCATCATTATAAAAATAGCTACTATTTATTCAGCACCTACTGTGTGGCATGAACCATGCTGAGTGACTATTTTCTCACTTATTCCTCAAAATAATCATATTAGCAAGTATCCTTATTGCTGTTTCCAAGGTGACTACCAAGCTAAAGGACAATAAAGCAGTAATTAACCTAAGGTTCTATAGCCATTTAGCTAAAGAATTAAAATCTAAAATCAGGATTCTGATAACAAGTCAAGCACTCTTCTCTTGAGACACTTGGTTCTTTTGAATCCCGATATTTCTCATATAAATGTATCTCTTTCAAACACAGCTAAAGAGAAAAGTTAAGAGTGTGCACTGTCTTTCCATCTCTTAATAGAGTTACTGGGGTGTTACCATCTTTCTTTTATTTCCTACAATTCTGAAATAATTTGGGAAGTTAACTAGGAATATTACTATATATGCTGAAATGGGGTCATCTCCAGGGTATAATGAAACATCTGCTTGAATAACTACACAGATTTCTAAATTTGAAGCCTTTCTCAATTGTCTTAGTCCCTTTGGGTTGCTTTAAGAAAAATACTGTCACTTATAACTGGGTAGCTTATCAACAACAGCAATTTGTTTCTCACAGTTTTGGAGGCTGGGAAGCCCAAGTTCAAGATGCCAGCACATTCTGTGCCTGGAGGCCACTTTCTGTTTTGTGCCATGGATGGTGCCTTCTGACTATAACCTCACATGGCAGAAGGAAAGGGCTAGGAATCTCCCTGGGGTGTCTATTATAATCACCTCCCAAAGGCCCCACCTCCAAGTACCATCACATTGGGCATTAGGTTTCAACATATGAATTTTGGGGTGTTCAAACATTCAGACTATAGCATCTATGGAGCTTCCTGCCTCATCTTTTATGTTATAATTTCATTTGTTTATTTTTAGATGAACAAAAAAGAGGATGCATTATTTTTTCCTAAGACGATACTGTGAGGTTCATTACTGGACAGAGTATGGACTGGACACAGTCCATACTCTGGACACAGCCTCCTGCTGTGCTGTGTGGAAACTGATGGAGGCCATGTCTACAGTCCCTATCCCAGCTACCCTGTTAAAATCATAGATCATCAGAGCTAAAGCAGACCATGGAGGGTGCCAGTCTACCCCTTCCTTTTATAGATGAGGGGTCTGGGGTCCAGAAAGGGGAAGAAAGGCCCAGGGTCTTAGGGTGAATTAATGGTAGAAGCAGAACTAAACCCAGGTCTTTCACTACTAGTCCTGTGCTGTTTTCCATTGTGACCTTGAGAAAGCTTGTGGACGTCTATACCTATTTTTCTACTTAAGAAGACAGGCAGATGTGGCCACCTGGGATTTTTCAGTAACATTTGTAGAGAACTGTTGAGTTGGTGTAAGTGTAACACCTTGGAACTTGGTCTCTGGGAGCTTTGTCTCATGGGCTGCTTATATCCATTTAAGGAAATTGTGGTAAAACACGTCCATCCTCATATAATTTTAATGTATTGAATTTTAGTTTAATGTAATTAAATTTTAATGTAATGAGTTGAATCTGATTACTACTAATTCTGTTGTACCACACTTACACAATCACTTTTATTAAAAGATGCCATCGTAGAGAACTTTATTGATTAAATTGTGTAAAAATCATTAAAAAAACCTTTCAATAGCTCTCTGTTGCTTTCAAGATGAGGCACTAATTCCATAGCAATACATTCTATTCTATTCTATTTTAATAATAATACCACACATTTTTTTGGAAACTGATTTCTAACGTGTGTCTCCATACATCTTATTTTCTGAACCTGCTAAACAATCAGCACTCTTCAAATACTGTTCATTCATTTATTGTTTTGTTTGATCCGTTTAGTTTTATTAATCATGCACATGAGATATAATAATGCACAAGACACACAGGGTTCCTCTCCTGGAGGACTTCATGGCCTGACAGAACCCAGCTGTTTGACATATCTGTGCTTTTCTTCTCCTCTCCTCTCCATTTAGGAGACCTTTCCAACCCCTTTTCTGGGAGGTCACATCCTGCTTATTGTAGAGTGGGTGGTTCTCACGTCACTCCCTGATGAAACCTTGCAAGGTCTCTTCCAACTGAGGACAGTAGTGTTCTGTCCTGAACATCTCAGCACAGAGTCCACCCGTCATTAGCAGGGTTTTTTATTCTCACGGTTATCACATTAAATATCAGGTTCATGCACAAGATAGTAAAGTATTTTGAGGGAATAAACAATGATTTATTTTCTTTATTTTCCCTGTGTGCTAAGCAGTTTGGCATGTAGTAAGTGCCCAGTGACTGAGGAAAGGATAAAATGTATGGCTAGATAAACATGGAGATACAGATAAGTGTAGAAGGAAAGGAAAATAAATGCTTTGGTAGAAAACTGGGCAATAGCTCACATTTCATCCCTTCACCTGTCTCCTTACCTTAGCAATTAAAAAATTTTTATACACACACACACACACACACACACACACACACACACACACACACACACACACACACACACACACACACACACACACACACACACACTGGAGGTTGTTGCAGAGAACAAACATGGCCACATTCCCCTGGCACGTGATTCACATTACATATGTTCAAGACATAGTCAAATCCATTTCTTCAATAAATTTTCCCTAAGCTGTGGTTGTTTTTAAAGATGACTTGCAGGCTACTCCAGCAATGAGCTGCAAGTTTTGTGTTTAATCTTTGAAGCCAAAAAGCACAAGGAGCGATCTAATTAAAGAAATTACTTTTCTGACTATCATCTAATACATATATTAAAGACAGTGCCTGCCGTGAAATTACCTGGCAGAGAAGATCCTGAGGCAAGGTTAGTGTCCCGCCTTTCAGCTCATATGTATTCTTGGCCTGCTGCGCCAGATGTTTTGCGAACAGAAGGACCTGGTGAAGAAAATTCTCATTAGCATCACAAAGAATCCTGTAGTTTGGTGATACTTGCATGGTTACAAAGAGAATTATGTCTTTTATCCTATGCAATAAACCACTAAGAGAAATTCTTATGGTTCTAAAGAATCCTGTTTTACTGGAAAATAGATGTTGGATGAAGAGGATGAGAAGCGGGCAGTGAGGCAAGATAGACGAAATGCCTGCCATATATGCTAACTGGGGGGTTTTGGGGGGAAAGTATTAATATTCTTTTTTTTAACATTTATTTTATTGAAGTATAGTTGATTTACAATGTTGTGTTAGTTTTCGATGTACAGCAAAGTGATTCAATTATACATATATATATTCTTTTTCATATTCTTTTCCATTATGGTTTATTACAGGATATTGAATACAGGTCCCTGTGCTATACAGTAGGACCTCGTTGTTTATCCATTCTATGTATAATAGTTTGCATCTGGTAATCCCAAACTCCCAATCCATCCCTCCCCTATCCCCCTCCCTCTGAAAGCATTAGTATTCTTTAATGAAGATTTTATAATTCATTTGATCTTACTGGAAACAGGTAAGTTTAAAAGTTCAAGGGTGAGGAAAAGATCCAAATAAATAATTTCAAATTTAGAAAATCAGAGCTAATGCCATCATTTACCAGAATGTTACCTTAACCCACTCCCTCAGCAGTCTGAGCTTCTCTTTATGCATATGTAAATCAGGCATATAACAATATGAATAATAGTTATTAACTGGTGGCTGTGAGGATTGAATGGGTATAATGCTATTCACAGTAGTTTTTACTTTTTTAAAAACAAAGCCTAAGTTATGATCTTTAATTGAAAAATTAAATGTTATACCAGAGAGCCCACTGATCTTAGAAGGAGAAAACCTGAGCTGTATTTTGGCTTCAGTCACCAATGACTGTGTAATTTAAGGTATGTCTTTCCCAGTCTTCAATTTCAGAATCTTTAAAATGAGGGCAGTGGCTTGGTTGATTCTTAAGGTTCCTTCCATTCCAGTTCTTGTGTTTGGTGGTTCTATAACTAAATTTTTGTAATAAAAGTCTACCACTTTTATTTTTCCAAATAAAAAATCCTAAGGAACAAATAGGTTAAGGTGTTTGCCCAGGCTCTCTCAATAAGCTAACAGCAGTTATACATTAAAATGCAAAACCCCAGAACTTAGTGACTTAATGCTGCGTTAAGTTGCTCTTTTAGATACATACTTATTACAGTGGCTCCCTAAGATTAAATACTCTGAAAAGAAAATTAAAGGTTGGCATTTTAGGGATACTGCCAGTACACTTCTCTTGAAATCTTACACGCATTTTACTGGCTTTAGGAGAATTAGTTAGCAAAGCCATACACACTTTAGTTACACAGAGTATGCAACAGGGGGCTCTCTAACAAAGAAGAAAATTAGACACACATTTAGGCCTGATTCTGCTTCAGAAGCAAAATTAATCTTGCTTGCAATTTTCAAGGAAGTAGAAGTGAGATGCTGTGCTATTACAGGGCTCAGTTAGGATTATAAACCATGGGGATGTCAGTATTGAAGATAACTTTTTGATGATTACAGGACAACAATGTGATATTGGATGGTTAGTGTTCTGTCAGACAGAGGCAGCCATACCCCAAATCCTGGTAAGGCATTTTGTGCAAGCTCAGAGCTGCTAGCGTCCTCTCCTTAGTGAATGTCTGGGTTGAACAATAAGGAAAGCTAAAGAGAAGAAGATTCGTTCAGTGTATCAGAGGAAACTGTCAGACCTGGAAAGGGGCATTAAACCAAAGTGATAGAGTGGAGAGGACATCCCTTTGGAAGTCAACAGACTTAAGTCCTAGTTTCATTACTTTTTAGTTCTTATCTTGACTGATTGAATTTAATCCTCTGTCAATGTGTTGTTCTTTAATAGTATAATAACAATCTCTATCATGCTTGTCCTACAGGATTTTTGTGAGGATTAAATGCTTGAGAACACTTAAATCATAAGGTGTGATATGACTTTTTCTCAAGCGGTTCATGCAGTCTCCCAATTCATACATATCTTCAGCTACTGAGAAGGAAAAAAAATGGGCCTGCTATCAGCCACTCTTAGATGAGAGCATCCTTCATATCAGGTTTTCCAACTCTGTGCAGCTACATGTAGGACAAAAGGAAGAACTCCAGCAACCATCACCAGCACACCACCATTCCTTCTTCCCCCATTGCCACCAACACCACATTGCGGGGAGGTGACTGATCTATTAGTAAGAGGCTGGATCCAGACTTCCTGTGTTCAAATCCTGGTCATTCCCTTTACTAACTTAGAATCTTAGCCAAGTTACTTAACTTTTTTGTTCCTCTCTTTGTTGATAATAATTATACCTACTTCATAGGGTTGTTGTGAGAATTAAGTCAGTTAATATATATAAAGTGCTTCCACCAATTCCTGGTAAATAATTAGCTCTCAAAAATATTTGTTTTGATTATTATTGCCTTTATCCAGAGTTACAGAGAAGTGCTGTGTGGTAAAAGATAAGCAGTAAGGTTTAGTTCCAGGGACTGAAGGCATCTAGCTATGAGCCAGGGGGTGAAGGATAACTGATCACTCCTTTTACTCTAGTTAACTACCCTGAAGTTAAAAGGAAGATAAAAGGGAATATCCTAGTTTGTGTCACATATGTGGTATGATGTGGGTGAGCATATAGAGTCACAGGATTTTAGAGAGGGAGGAGACCTTGGCATTCATCTGGTTAATCTCATTTTAAGTATGAGAAAATGAAGACCTCTCTAGAGAGGAGGAATAATTTGTCCAAGGTTCCATTTTGAGCAAATAGCATGAAAATGAGATTTCAGCTCAGGCTAGGAGTAGGCCTATTGGAAGAGACTGCTTCTGTTGACTCTCCTCACTATAGAATTATCTCTTTCCTTCATCTGCATTTTTACAAAACTGCTTCTGAACAGTCATCCGAGATATTGCACCCAGGAAAAAAATACCCAGCAACAACAACCATCTCTGAAGTCCACCTGTGATGGGAACAGCTTCATTTTACTTTGCGCCATCTTTGCAATTAATAGACCACTTCATTGTTTCTTATTCCTCCTCCACCACCACTCACTCAGAGATAGAGGAACCCATTCTGAACCAAAATTGAGAGAATTTAGCAGCTTCAGAGAGTATCACTGAGATCAGTCATTTATTCTCATGACAGTCTTTGCTACAGCTACTAATGTCCTTTCTTTTTCGAGTAAGTGATCACATAGAACATATTTGGGCACTTTATATTCTATACTTTTTTTCTTGTTATATAGAATACCTAACTAAATGTCATTCCTGGTTTCAGGACCCTTCCAGAAGTAACCTTTCATTAGAGAACTTAAAACATAGAGATCATCAGTTATTCTTTTAAAACTTTCTAATTTTATAGACGAGTAAACGGATGCCCCAAGGTTAAATGACCTTTCTGTGGTGACACAACTTTTTTCTCAAAAATGCCTCCTAGTGGGACACATGCTTACTCTCCAGTTTTGAAGATAATACTTTGTATACGGTAAATTAAAAATTGTCAAGCAGGAAGTGGGATGGTTGCCTTACCAAATTCCTAACTTCATGAACGTGACAACTGGGAATCCACCATCCAGTATCTCGCCGTCTTCCTCGCCATGCTTTGAGATATTTAGTTCCAAATCATTTTGTAAGAATTTTTCTCAGTTTATAATAAGTTTTCTCAAACTGGTTTTGAGTTTTCCAGGGTTGTGATTCTCTTTTTTCATTCTAAAAAGTGAAGGCAAAGATACTATATGTACAAAGATTTAAATATTTCCTTCTTTCTACCATAAATTGAGTCTCCGGATTTCTCTATGATTACTCATGGTAGAAGTCGTTGTTCTTGTAGCAGACCACTGCATCTTCAGGACAAATAAGTATTTTCACACTCTCTGTGGTGGGCCTAACAGTTTACCTACAGAAGCCCTTCTGTGCAGGGAACTCAAAGAGTTGCTAACACTATTCTTTGCCCTCCTAATCCTTTTCCTTTGTTAAGCTAATTAACTTTTGGTTACTTTTAAGTATCCTATCTCAATGTGGGATCTTTCCTACAGAGGAATCCAGAAGGGTCAATGACCATCCTCTGCAGAACTCACTGTGGTTTTGATTCACACCATAGGGGCTTCTTACACTGGCCTTTCCTGGGGTGCTTTCCTCACTTACATTTTCATAGGTTCATGTTTTCTTTCCCTTAGTCTAGAATGCCACAACTCAGGGGAACAATATCATTTAACCTTTCAACTGTTTGTTAAGAAGTGACACCTTTGATCAGCTATGCGGCTGATCAGCTGTGTGGCCTTTGTGACACATGTTCATGCCATATAAAAGAAGTCTTAGCCCTGTGCTTTCTTCACAGTTATCCTGATCTGCTTCCTTTGACTGTCTCCTTGAATCTTGAATCCATTTTACTGTCACTCTTTCCCAGTAGTAGTCAGTTTCACCATTCATTAATCATTACCTTTTCACTTTCTTAAAAAAAAGTTTTGCCAAGTATTGCCTTGGACGCAGGCTACAGTGATTTTGATTCATTGTTTACCCCAGCAATGCTGACTGTAACCATTTTATAGAATACCCATTTCAGCTCTTGGAACCCTCCTCCTGTGGTTTTGTCCCTGATCCTGACTTGAAAGTCTCTGGTGATGGGAAGCTTACTTTCCCATTTTGGGAAGCAGTCTGTTTGATGGTTGGTCTGCACTTCCTTGTATATAACTGCTTAATAGAATCCAAGTTTGCCTCTGGACACACAAGATGCCTTTCTTTTTTAAATAAGAATGTTTCAGTTGCTTGAAAATAGACATCAACTTTCCTCAATTTCCCTGGCTCTAGTTATTAAACTGGTACATCAAATGAGGTCATGATCACCAGAGAACGAGCAATGTGGATGCCTCTGACTTAGATTCTGAGTGGCCTTAACTCATGGGTTATCTTAACTTTTCTAACACTTTAAGAGTATAGATAGTCCCCTTATAAATTCATATTGTGGTTTCATCATCTAAAAAGTCACGATGAAAGCTTTGGATTTTGTGTCAGCTAAACTAAATTTGAATTCTTGACCAGACCCATACTTCAGACAATTAATTAACCTTTCTGACCTTTAGTTTTTTCATTGTACATGTGGATAACAATATTGACCTTATGTGGTTACCCTGAGGATTAAGTAAAAGAACCTGTACTGTGCTTGGTGCATTGCAGGTGCCTAATAAGTCTTATTTTCCCTTCTCTTTTCTACCCTATCTTTCCTTTCCCTCAAATACTATTTTTTTAATTGAAGTATAGTTGATTTTCAATATTTTATTAGTTTCAGGTGTACAGCATAGTGATTCAGTATTTTTACAGTTTATACTCCATTAAAAGTTAACAAGATAATGGCTATAATTCCCTGTGCTATCCAGGATATTCTTGGTGCTTATCTATTGTATAGTAGTAGTTTGTGTCTATTAATCCCATATCCCTAATGTGCCCCTCCCTATTTCCCTCTCCCCACTGATAACCTCTAGTTTGTTTTCTATATTTGTGAGTTTGTTTCTGTTTTGCTGTATACATTCGTTGTTGTTACACTTTAGTTATGTGATATCACACAGTATTTGTTTTTCTCTGACTTATTTCACTCAGCGTAATATTCTCTAGGTCCATACATGTTGCTCAAAATTGCAGAATTTCATTTTTTTATGGCTGAGTAATATTCTATTCTATCTATCTATATCTATCTATATATCTATATCTATCTATATATATATCTCACATCTTTTTTATCCAGTCATCTATTGATGGACACAAGATATGGTTGCTTCCATATCTTGCCTATTATAAGTAGAGCTACTATGAACATTAGGGTACATGTATCTTTTTGAATCAGTGTTTTCATTTTTTGTAGATATATACCCAGGAGTGAGATTGGTGGGTGGTATGGTAGTTCTATTTCTAGCTTTTTAAGGAACCTCAATACTATTTTCCTTAGTGGTTGTGCTAATTTACATTCCCACCAACAGTGTACATCCTCACCAACATTTATTTGTAGACTTTTTGATGCTAGCCATTCTGAGGGGTGTGAGGTGATAGCTCTTTGTTTGATTTGCATTTCTCTAATAATTAGTGATGTTGAACATCGTTTTATGTTTCTGTTATTCATCTATATATCTTCACTGGAAAAATGTCTACTCAGGTCTACTGCCCATATTTTTGGTTGGGTTTTTTTTTTTTCTTTTTTTGATACTGAGTTGTATGAGCAATTTATACATTTTTAATATTAACTCCTTGTCAGTTATATCATTTCCAAATATGTCCTCCCGTTCTATTGGTTATCTTTTCATTTTGTTGATAATTTCCTTTGCTGTGCAAAAGCTTTTAAGTTTAATTAGGTCCCATTTGTTTATTTTTGCTTTTATTTCTTTTGCCTTAGGAGACAGATCCAAAAATACATATAAATATTGCTAAAATTTATGTCAAGGTGTTCTGCCTATGTTCTCTTCTAGGAGTTTTATGGTTTCTGGTCCTACATTTAGGTCTTTAATCCACTTTGAGTTTATTTTTGTAAATGGTATAAGAAAATGTCCTAATCTCATTGTTTTACTGTAGCTGTCCAGTTTTCCCTGCATCACTTATTGAAGAGACTGCTTTTTCTCCATTGTATATTCTTGCCCCATTTGTTGTAGATTAATAGACCATAGGTATGTAGGTTTATTTCTGGGCTGTTTGTTCCATTGATCTATGTGTTTGTTTTTAATGCCAGTACCATACTGTTTTAATTACTATAGCTTTGTAGTATAGTCTGAAGTCTGAGAGAGTGACACCTCCAGCTTTGTTCTTTTTTCTCAAGATTGCTTTTGCAATTCGGGATCTTTTGTGGTTCCATATGAATTTTAGGATTATTCTAGTTCTGTGAAAAATGTCATGGGTATTTTGATAGGGATTGCATTAAATCTGTAGATTGATTTGGGTAGTATGGTTGTTTTAACAATATTAATTCTTCCAATCCAAGAGCATGGGATGTTGTTGTATTTCTTTGTATCGTCTTCAATTTCCTTCATCAGTATTTTATAGCCTCCCTGGTTAAGTTTATTCCTTGGTATTTTATTCTTTTTAAAATAATTAAAATCCTGTTTAATGTGATTTTAAACAGGATTGCTTTTTTACTTTTTCTTTCTGATAGTTCATTATTAGTGTATAGAGAAGCAACAAATTTCTGTGTATTAATCTTATATCCTGAGACTTTGCTGAATTCGTTTATTTGTTCTAATAGTTTTGGGGTGAAGACTTTAAAGTTTTCTATATAAAGTGTCCTGTTATCTGCAAATAGTGACAGTTTTACTTCTTCCCTTTCAATTTGTATATCTTTTATTTCTTTTTCTCATCTGATTGCTGTGGCCAGGACTTCCAATAATATGTTAAATAGAAATGGTGAGAGTGGGCATCCTTGTCTTATTCCTGGATTTAGCAGGAAGGCTTTCAGCTTTTTATTTTTGAGTATAATGTTAGCTATGGATTTTTCTTAATGGCCTCTTTTATGTTGAGATATGTTCCCTCTAAACCCACTTTGGTGAGAGTTTTTATCAAATACTTTTAACCTGTACTTCAAATGTAGAGGTTTCAGTTTATGTTTTTGAGTGATTTGAACTAAAAGGCCTGAACTAAAACCCAATGATTCCTTGACTGACATAAAAATTGGGGTTAATATAAGACTTTACTGAAGGTCAGTGTGTAACAAAGGAGATTACAACACAGAGATAATTTGAAACTACCATCTAGATAACTTGATATGGTTCATTCTCTGGAGTCCACAGCTCTAGACTAGTGTCTTAGGAGTCTCTATGAGGTTGTTTTCCTATATAGTTTCTGGCCCGATTCTGTTTGGTAGAGGATTTCTTCCCTTGACGGTCAGGAAAACTTTAAGTGTGGATGGATTACTCAAAATCCACGTACAAAAAAGAAGAGCATACCTTACTCCGTGAGTTAAATGCACCTTCCCAAGCCCGTATCTTTTTTTTAATCTGATGCCTGAAACTATGACTTTCTACTCGCTTTAGGGAATAACTCTTCCCCTTCTGAGAATGTTGTGGGTTTACACTAGGGTTTTAGCAGCATAGTATCATCAGAAAAAGGTAACCCAACATCTGCTAGATGCACAAAGGGGATAAGGGAAAACACATTCACAGATTAAGACCTTGTGTTTTCCTCTATATCAGACATTTGTTTGTTTGTTTCTCTTTTTTCATAGCCACACTTAACTGATGCTATCAGAGACTAAAGGTGATACCACTATTAATAAAAGTATGCCTAAGGTTTTGCTTAAGGTAAACCTTGAGACTGTTCTTACTCATCCTGAGCATGTATTACTTTCAAGTCAAAATTAAATCAACACACATTTACAGAGCATCTACTATAGTCAAAGTGAGGTACTAGATCCTCACAGGAACAAAAAATGTAAGTCATGATTCTCACTCCCAAATTCTGTTTCTACTCTTATATATAGATCATATTTAGAATCTATTTTATAATAAAACCCACTTATTTGAAACATAAAGTCAACATCCTTTCCCTGGCTTTTGTCCTCAGAAAATAATAAATGCTTCTGGTTACTTATCTTTTAAAAGCCAGCTATGGCTATTTCCTTGTCTTTTTCCTTTTTATGGATGAGAGGAAGAACTGTCAAAATGAAGAGAAAGGAATGGCCCTCTTCTCCATTGCTGTATTCTTAGCATACTCAACCAACTAGAGACAATTTTCTAGCTTACGTTTAAAGAGGTTTCTTTTCTATGGTTTCTAGTGATTACGATATGTATACATTATCTAGAATGGGATTATGACCTCATGAGATCCCTTCCAGCTAATACTGCATGTTTAAAAACTAATATCTTGTCTAAAACATTACAAAAATATTACTTCTCCTTCTTGCTCCAAATGCTGTTTAAATAAATATGCTTATGCAATCATCTTATTCCTTTCTGGATATCTGAGCACTGAAATGCTTATTTACAACTATCTATCTATCTATCTTGGCTTTGATTGTAGATGGTGTACCATCTACACCAGTATCCTCTTGATTTCATGTTGCGTATGCTGTATTAGTGGGCAGAATTAAGCACAGGGGAGTATAACTTTATGTGAAAATGATTGTTAAGTGAATAACTTAGAATTTTACTGAGTGCTTTCATTTACTACTCTGGAATTTTTGAACATTTTCTTGTCTCCACAGCATTCCAAAAGGAAGCTTGCCAAATATTTTTATTTTTTGTTTTGAGCTATTTTGTTTAGCCTAACAATGTGAATTTAGAGGTTTGTAGATGAATGATGCTACTTTTCATGCATCCATCTACTCATCTACCCATCCGTTCATTCATTCATTTATTCATTCACTCGTGCATACTGTTCCTTGTTTCAAAAACCAGTGTTATCTTTTCAATATATTATTTCAAGTAATATAGGTCATTTTACAGGCAAATAAACTTAGGCTCAGACAAAGTAACTTTATGCAGAGAAAGATGATCTATTCTAAATCACATATTCTTTCTACTTTATATTTTATTTTTAGAGAATTCTAAAAAGTTAGGACTAGAAAGGACCTTACTGGTCACCTTGTCAAAACTCCCATTTGATCCCCTGACAGTTTTCTCTAACCAGATTGTATATTTCAGTTATTTCCAATAAAATCTTATTAAATATCAAATAGGATCAGTGAGGTCTTTCACTACTTGTTATTTTCGCAGAGTCCAGTGCTATGTGCACACAGAGGACAAAATGTGAATTTATGACAATTTTAATAATATAATTTGAGTGTCAATCATGTGCTGGGTGCTGTAAGAGACTGCTATTTCAACAAGATCCATCCCCTGAAAATTTGGAATCTAAAATTAGAAATGGAGCAACTAGGTCCACGGAGAAAGCAGCTCAGTACAGATGGGTGACAGCATGAATGTTAGGATTATCAAATGATTTTAAGGTCATTTTGATCATATTCTGAGACTTTAAAAATTGACTACTCATTTTATTTGATGTCTGTGCTCTCTTTTTCATTCTTATATTCCTTTTCTTCTCTGAATGTGAGTGTGTGTGTGTGTGTGTGTGTGTGTGTGTGAGAGAGAGAGAGAGAGAGAGAGAGAGAGAGAGAAACAGAGAGAGAGAGAGAGGGAGAGAAAGAGAGAGAGAAAAATTGAGAGTAGAGAGGGAAAGATCAGAACTGAAACTCTACACCTAAATATAGGGGTGGAGGTTGGTCAGGGCAGAAATCTAGGTACCATGTACCCTCTCAGGCTATCCAATTTTAATAGATGGATTGAATTTAGGCAGATTTTTGAGAGTATTGATGATCAAGTTGGAAATGTGGAGGCTACCCTTGAATTAGCTGAGTTTGTTTCTTGATATAAGAATAAATGTTTCATTTTAAACTTAAAAAGATAGATGGATGGATGAATTCATTAATTAATTCATTTAAGTATTTATTGAGCATCTGCTATATACTAAGTGATATTTTAGGCACTGGAGATAGGAAAGTAAATAAAATAGACAATCTTCCTCTGCTTATGGGTTTTACATTCTTATGAGGATCTTCAAGCTACATTACTCATCTAGAAGGAAGGGGTATCACTGAATCGGTGACACTGGAAATTAGAAAAGGGCTAAAATGATGGAGAATCACTTGGGGCAGTTTTTTAATATCCTCAATCCAGCTAGGAAGGAAAATAACCAAGTGCCGAACATGTGTTTTAAGCCAAACCAATGTACATTTTTTTAGGAATAGGAATGGAAAAAGTGTAACTTTATCCTCTTACAGATTTCTCTAATTTCTGTTTTGATTTAGTTTCCCTGTAATTTTCTCATGAAGCTCAACTTAAATTACTGAACTAAGGAGCAGAGTATTTGGAGGCCGCAATCTCAGAACCAAAGAATACCCTCTTATGCCAAGGGTGAGAAAACCACCATCTTAGTTCCTTGGCCCAGCTGCAGAGGGAGGAGATTTGGGACACTTGAGTCCCCTGGTTCTTTGGCCCAGCTGCAGAGGGAGATTTGGGACACTTGAGTCCCCTGGTTCTTTCCAACATTGAATGATCCCTTCAAGGTCATTTATAAGATGTGAAACCCTCCTAGGGGAGCACTAGAGGTCAGTGGATGAAAGGACACATAACATTCCCATTTTTTCTTTATGTGACCTTAATTGGGACATGAGAGACACAGGTCAGAAGACCTGGATTAAACTCCTGTATCTTCACTCATCTCATGTGTGACCCTGGGAGATTACATCACTTACTGGTGTCTCAATTTATCTGTAAAATTGAGTTATTATTATCTCCTTAGTTTTCCTCACACGGTTGTTGAGAAACTCAGTGAGATAATACATGTGAAAATGATTTCTAAACAGTAAAAGACTATATCAATGCAAATGATAATTACATTCTTATTTTAAATTGTATTACATGAATATAATTATTCATGATATCATGTTTTTATTGGCATATAGTGTAACATAGAGGATAAAAGAGGAGCTCTGGAAATAAATTAGTTACACTTGAACTCTACCAATTCTTAACTGGGTGACTGACTAAGCAACGTAACCTCTCTGTGCCCCAGTTTCTTCATTTATAAAATGAGGATAGGGCTTCCCTGGTGGCGCAGTGGTTGAGAGTCCGCCTCCGATGCAGGGGACACGGGTTCGTGCCCGGGTCTGGGAAGATCCCACATGCCGTGGAGCGGCTGGGCCCGTGAGCCATGGCCGCTGAGCCTGCGCGTCCGGAGCCTGTGCTCTGCAACGGGAGAGGCCACAACAGTGAGAGGCCCACATATCTCAAAAAAATAAAAAATAAAAATAAATAAATAAAATAAAATGAGGATAATGACAGACCATACCTCATAGGGTAGCTATAAGGATTCAGTGTGTCAATAATTGCAATGCAGTTAGAACCCTGCAGGGAGCTTAGCCCTGGCTCACATTATTTATAGCTTATGTTTCTTATTAAAACAGACATTCTCCAAAACATCGAAAATTTCTCTACTTGGGCAATAAGGATACTACCCCTAATCTGTGTCATAAAGAAGAATTAAATATACTGTCTTTCTTATTTTGAGAGATGACCAAAACCAGACAAACATATAACATGTAGTAATTCAATTTTGAACTGTTGAATAAAGCACCATAAAGGAATTCACAAATTATTAGAAAGTAGTTGTTTATGTTGCTGTTGTCAACCTATTTTAACTGACAATTTGAAAGAGAAAAAGAAATGGAAGTAAAGCCGTTGTGTGGGATAATATTCATGGAGAAAAGGTCTTCTTCTGCCCGTCAAACTTGCGGTGTCAGAGGCTGGTGAGCTCATATTCACCAAGGTTTGAGTCAGGGGCCTGATCTCAGAGCAGGATGATATTTGAGGGGAGACTGATTGCCCTCCACAGCTGGTTGTTGACTGCCCTTGCCCAGTCACCTTCTTACTCCACCTCCATCCTCCCCTCTGTGCAGGGTGCTCACCTGGTTCCTCATTTTAAGGATTGAGCCTGTTTTGCACGTTTCCTGATAGAAACCAGAGATCTGGGTTCCTCAAATATGGAGACACTTTTTCATTTTGGCTCCTTTGTGTTCCCAACAGACAAGGACATTGACAATATTCCGCTAATGAAAATTTTGTTTGCCATTACAGTGTCAAGGTTAATGATTCATTTCAAGTAGATTTCCTGCCTTTGTTAAATACATTATGTCCAGGAGTGAATGATGGTGTGCATGAATCACAAGCTATGTTTTCCTGTTTTGGGAAGTCTGGATTTTATAGGAGGGACTTGATTTAAATGGATATTTTAATGACAGCATGCTTATTCTAATACTTTACATTATGGTCACATCTTCTTTGAGCCTTGCAGTAGCCCAGTTAGATAGGTACTGCTCGTGTCATTATCATTGATGTATTTTACAGATGTGGTTTGGAGATTGAATAACTTGTCCGGTAGCATACGGTGAGTGGGTGATTAAGACAAGAGCCAAATAAGATCATGATGGGATGAACTATAAGCTTGTTGAGGGCAGGGAGAATGTAGAGGTGTAAAGAGTTCCCCTTGGTAACTGAAACAGGGCCTGGATGCAACCTGTGCCCAATTCAAGGTTTCAAGTGAATGACTGCAGTGGTCCTAATAGTTTGGTTTAGGAGTTGAAAGACTTGGCTTATAAATAAGGGAAAAACTATTCAACATTCTGTATTTTTTCCCTTTAGAACACAGAAATGACTTAAAATACAGAGATGATTAAGACTGTCCATGTTTTATTTGTTTGAAGGGAGGTCAGAACTATAAATATAATTATCGTTTCAATGTGTATCTGGCAACTTTCTTCAAGTAATTCCACTGCTTCCACCTACGCTGTCTTCAGAATTGTAAATGGAAATTCTCAAGTTGTTCAAAAAAAGAGCAAAAAAGTCAAGGTATTGTTATCCCTGAGATATTGCCCTTCAAAATGACCTGATTATTTTAATTAAATAATCAGTAGGTTGATGTAATCTCATTCCTGAACCCCAAATGCAAAGACATTGGAAATGTCCTAGTAACCATGAAGGAAAACTTATGAGAATTAGTGGCCCAGGTAGGAAACTAATGAATTTTTTTTTTCTTTTTTCGATATGGGCCATTTCTTAAAGTCTTTATTGAATTTATTACAATATTGCCTCTGTTTTATGTTTTGGTTTTTTTGGCTGTGAGACATGTGAGATCTTAGCTCCCTGACCAGGGATCAAACCCTCACCCCCTGCATTGGAAGGCGAAGTCTTAACCACTAGACTGCCAGGGAAGTCCCTGAATTTCTGAATATAAAAAAATTAACTAGGGTATTGCTTCTGATCTCAACAGCCATGTAAATAGGACCTAACTTCTCAGATTTCCCTGTATTTACCTCTTCTTCTCACTGGAGAAATGAAATAAATGATGCTGATGATGAGTTAAAGGGCTCAGCAGCTAAAAAGCGCCCTGACAATAGCCACAGGAGTGCAAGGGAAGAATTAAAGTTTTTGTTGTCTAATTGAATCGAAAACACCACATTCGCTTAGTAGCGATCTAAAGACATGGAATGTCACTTTCAGAAAGCTAGCATTTATTGTTTTCATTTTGTTCCTTAAATGCCTAATGATACTGTCATGTCAAGACAAAGAAAATTTCAAACAGCAACTGTTATCTGCTTTTTCATCTCTGCCTCCATCACCTTCTTCTTTCCTGTGCTGCTGCACTGGTTACCTTCTGCATCAAAACATCTTTCATGTCTCATAAACCTACAGGAAAAAAAAAAAATTAACACACTCAAAGACTAGAGAACACATATTCTTTTTCCAGGCCCTTTTTTTTTTGGTGGGGGGCAGGCACAGACTGTAGTTCTAGAAAAGTGTGTTAAATTTTTGAGAGTCTGAGTTTATTTCTCCCTTCTAGGATAATGTGTTATCTAAAATGTATCTATATCTATATATCTCTCAAACTTTGACACCTGAAGAACTTGTCAAAAACTCAAAATTCCTGAGCTCTACTCATAGAGATTTCTGTTTCACGTTCTGAGAAACCATCAGGGATCTACATTTAAAAAAAGCATCTCAGAAGAATATCATGCATTTTCTTAAAAAAATAAACACTGTCATCATCTCTTTTACTCATTCGGCATTTTCCACTTTTCAGAATGCTTGCGCATACATATTCAGTTCTGTGAGGTAGATGGGAATGATTATTCCCATCTTGAGGATAAGAAAAAGACTCACAGTTTAGCAGTGATTTTCTCAAGGCCTCGCTATACACCCCTCTCTCGCCCGTTTCTCTGGATTCCTCACCTTAGCTGACCTTTTCCTTTTTGGGTGTTGAACTGCAAGAGGCAAGGAGCCCCCAAAGCCAGCCAGTACTATTTGTACCTGCCTTCCTCAAGAATAAGACAAGCCTTGTGGTAGCCAAGGAAGGAAAACACGTAATTTTATCTGTGAAATGTGAACATTTCCCAGATGTTCCCATAACATTTCCCATATCATTGACAGTGATAACAATTGATTTTCAGTAATGTCCCTTACCACATCCAGATGCGCTTTTTTTTTTTTTTTCTTTTCCGGTACCCGGGCCTCTCACTGTTGTGGCCTCTCCCGTTGCGGAGCAAAGGCTCCGGACGTGCAGGCTCAGCGGCCATGGCTCACGGGCCCCACCGCTCCGCGGCATGTGGGATCTTCCCGGACCGGGGCACGAACCCGCGTCCCCTGCATCGGCAGGCAGACTCTCAACCACTGTGCCACCAGGGAAGCCCCAGATGCGCTTTTGAAAATGTATTTGGCTGGATTCACTTTTGGAGAAGAGGTCTGTGTGTGGTTGCGTGCATGTTTGTGTGTGTGTGTGTGTGTGTGTGTGTGTGTATCTTTTTCCCCTGTTATGTACTGTTAGAATCCCAAGTTCACGGCCCTTATTCAGGCACACTGAACAGCTGCAGGGGATGTGGTGCTCCCCATTGACAGCTGGGATTCCCCCCTCTCAGGGCGCCTGGCCTATTTAATCCTCCCAGCTGTCTGCCTCGTAAACCTGTCTGCCTGTGTTATGTCCAGCTGCAGCATGAAAGGTCCAGGCCCCCAGACAGGGTGGGGCTGTTTAACACAGTGCTTGCTCTAAACAGCCTCACAGGCCTCAATTCTTCTCCTTCTACTAGGCCCCCAGGTTTGTGCCCACATCTGGAGAATTCCTGGGCCCTCTCCACAGCCCACATCCATTCTCAGTAGTTGCCAGGGCCTTCACGTTCCTTGCCCGCTCTTAGGGTATTTCCAACATACATGTTTCTGCTTGGAAATCATCCATTAACTCTTTTGGCACTACCCTTGATGCTTAGTGGAATGTCTGTTAAGGGGAGGGACTAGGGATATTTGAAGACTGATTGAAGAGAGATACTAAGTATGACTAATAGCCACTTCCAGGCCTTAGCATGACTAGTCCTTTATGTTTCCAAATTTTTTCATGCTGCATTTTAACTTGGGTGACATTATCTTCTCCGCTGAGTTTTCTGTTGCATCCAGCTGTCATCACAAGCACTCCTGGAGACCCGATTGCCCTCCACAGCTGGTTGTTGACTGCCCTTGCCCACAGTCACCCTCTCACTCCACCTCCATCCTCCCCTCTTTGCAGGGTGCTCACCTGGTTCCTTATTTTAAGGATTGAGCCTGTTTTGCACGTTTCCTGATAGAAACCAGAGATCTGGGTTCCTCAAATATGGAGACACTTTTTCCTGTTCCAAAATGTGCTGAAGGTGGACCCAACAGGCCATTGTTACTTCTCCAGTGTCTGCTGCCTTCCTTTCTAAAAAGGGAATTCTTTGTGCTTCAGCTTATTGGAGAGACGGCAGATTGCTTTGTGGGCGCCTCACCTCTAGCCCCTTTCTGTGTACCCGGGATCCTTTAACGGGCCGGTAGTGTTTTCTCTTGGGGGAGGGATGGGACAGAGCCGACCGGAGCTGCAGTTCCTTCGTTCTGCCTCTGAGAATTTCTCATACAAACCTCAATCACGTAGGATTGCGTAGAGAGGAGAAAAGGGGAAAGACAGAAGGCGGAGAAGGGGGAGAGGGGTGACGGGAGGGAGGGGGAAGAGTCTGGGAACAGAGGGCGCGAGGGAGGGGAGGAAGACGCGAGCTCTCTGCGATTCCTTGCGCTCCGGGAGCCTGGCCCCCAGGCTGGCCCTACCTGGGCGCTCCCAAGCTCTCAGCGAGTGGGCGAGCAGCGCCAAAGGTACACCGGCGGCCGCCTGCTCTTCGTCCCACCCTCCGTCTCGGTGGCGGTCGTCCCCGCCTGGAGTTTCCTGTGGAGCTAAGCGCTCCAACCCAGCGAGCCGGCTAGGCGGCGGCGGTGGCGTCCAGGAGCCGGTGCGGCTCGGCACGCCTGGAGCCTCAGCCCCCGAATGGGACTCAGCCCTGAGCGCCTCCTCCGGGGCCTGGGGAGGAGGCGGCGGGGGGCACCCCGCTAGCCCGCGGCTCCGAGCTGCCACCCGCGCAGCAAGTTGGCCGAGTTGGCGGCAGCCCGCACCTGCTTCCTGGCCCCGGACCAGAGTCTGCGTCGGGCCCCGAGGGCCCCAGTGGTACACGCAGCCGCCTCCCGCCCCCCAGACCCGGCCGCCTAGGGGGCCCCTCTTGCGCCCCGGGCGCCAGACCATGGTGGGTAGCTCCGAAGCGGAGCCGCAGCCGCCTGGAGCCGACGTCGCCCGCAGCCAGCCCCCGCCCCACCCGAGCCGCCGCGCGGGTGTTCGCAGCGCGCGGGTCCCTTCCTTCTTCGGCCGGGATGGGCCGCGCGGGACTGAGTGATCGGCCTAGCGTCCGGCGGGTAATCCCCATCTGATCTGATGCCTGTGAGCCGCCGACTGCCGGGCCGCGCGAGCCTGGGGGCCCCGGGCAGCGCGGCGATGACCTGATCCCGAGCTCGCTAGGGCGCCCCCTCCTTCCCTCGCTCCCTCTGAGCCTGTGCGGAGAGCTGCTCGGTGCGGCGGCCCCGGGCGGACCATGGCGGGGAGCTCCAGTTAAAGGCGTGTGGGCGCCGAGCTGGAGAGGAGACCTTCGGCATCGCTGCCTTTTGAGGGGGCTTATTTAAACTACTGAGTCATTCCAGATTTAGGATTCCCTAAATAATCACCAACTGTGCCCGTCTTGTGCCAGAAAGAAAGAGGAAAGAGAAAGAGCACCTGCTCTCGGGACCCCGCGTACCCGCGGCGCTCGCCTCTCGCGGGTTTCTCCCGGAGGGGTGCCTGGCCCTCGAGGATCTCCCTCCCTCCCTTCCTTCCTCTTTCCCCGTCCCTCCTTCCCTCCCCCCTCCCTCGCCTCCCGCGCCTCCCGCTCTCCTTGCAGCGCTGCTGGCGGGGAGTCGCGCTCGCCGCAGCTGGAAACAGCTGCCCCCGCCTGGCGCCCCTACCCCGACTCCAGCTAACCGCTCCCACTTCGCGCCTCTCGGAATTCCAGAACTCGGGCGGCGGGCCCCTGGAGAACCGCAGCCGGTGCGATGCATTCCGTAGACCTCACCCAGCCGGGACGGACCTCCTAATCTCCAGAACTGCGGGCCGCAGGGAGTTAAATTGCTGCCTTCCTCTCCTCTCTTGCGGTTGGTGGCTTGTTTTCTAAAGGAACGTTTTATTCACTTTTTAGTATTTTCTACCGGGGGCACGCTACCCGCCTCGGTCCAGACTGCTTTGTAAACGGGTTTTATATGTATATATGTGTAGATATACTTTGGACACCTTACAACGCTTGCGCCTCTCCAACAGGGGCACGGCTTGTTGTTTTGGACATCCTTCTTCCCTTTCCACTTGGTACTCCGAACGCAGTGTGACCAAACTCCCCACTGCCCCTTGGACGCGGATCGCCTTGGGGTGCAAGTTTGGGGTGCAAGAGTCTAGTTAACAGGAAGGCCTGGGACCGCCCCGCCCCCACCGCCAGCGGTTGGGGAAGTTTACATCTGGATTTTCACACATTTTGTCGCCACTGCCCAGACTCTGACTAACGTTGTGGGCGCCGGGTTTTCGGTACTGCGGCCTTCTCAAATATTAGCACTGCCTCCACGCGCCTGCCCTGTCCCTCCAGGCCGCCGAGGTCCTGCCCTCGCCCCGGCGGAGCGTGATCCCGAGGGCGCAGTGGAACCCGGGGCCTGGGGCCCGCGCTGAGCAGCTATGGCTGCAGCGATAGCCAGCTCCTTGATCCGGCAGAAGCGACAGGCGAGGGAGTCCAACAGCGACCGGGTGTCGGCCTCCAAGCGCCGTTCCAGCCCCAGCAAAGACGGGCGCTCCCTGTGCGAGAGGCACGTCCTCGGGGTATTCAGCAAAGTGCGCTTCTGCAGCGGCCGCAAGAGGCCAGTGAGGCGGAGACCAGGTCAGTAGAGGTACAGACGGTGGGCTCTCTAGAGGCTGACACCCCCCTCCCCTTCTGAAAAGCACAGGGGGCATCCACGATAGAGAACCAGGATCCCCCTCTTCCATTCTGGCCCCCGTTCTCCAAAAATGTTCAGACATCTTTCAGTCGCTCTCTGTTAGTTAATAGCGTCTTGTCCCATATTCAGGAAAACACTTTATACCTTAATGAAACCACGGTTTGACTAGGATGAGAGTTACATATATCGATGCTCCTGGTCCCATAGAGCTTGTAGAGTCCTTGAGGGCAGTGACCACCTCATTCTCCCTCACTCTCTCTTTCTCATCCATCCTTTTATCCGTCCATCCATCCATCCAGCTAGCCAGTGTTTAATCTGCCTACTGAGGACCTAAATATAAATAAACCTTCCTCCCTATATCTCTCATAACACTTGGCACAATTCTTAACACATAATAGACACTTAGTAGACACCAGATCAACTTAAACTTACTCTTTTTCTAAATCTTTCTCTAGCAACACATCAAGTCCAGTCTCTCTCACATTCTGATCAATTTCTCACCTCCCCATTTTTACCCATGCCCTTTCACTTCCTTTTCCACAGACCTCCTTTTCGTATTCTCTT
This sequence comes from Delphinus delphis, assembly GCF_949987515.2. NCBI lineage: Eukaryota > Metazoa > Chordata > Mammalia > Artiodactyla > Delphinidae > Delphinus > Delphinus delphis. Next base: position 75,903,536 of record NC_082686.1, read on the forward strand.
CCTCCCATTGCTCTCATTGTTTCCAATGGCTCTGCTCATTAACTTTTCTGTCCTATTCCTTCCATCCTTTGCACACTCACACTTACTCTTGGGACATTACGGGAACAACGTAGTATCTGCAATTTGGTCTCAGGGAGTGCAAAGAAAACTTTAGACTCATCAGAGATCTTCTAGGCCTGGCCTTTCTGAAGCTGATTCTCTTCTTTGGCCCTAAATTCAAATGGTTGGTCTTTGACGTGTCTCTGTTTACACAGGGACATTGGATACCTCAAAATTTCAGAGTGATTATTCCCATTTGAAGCCAGGCTACCTGGAGAGAATGAAAGCAGAATTTCCAAGGTCTGTGCTTCCATCAGACTTCATTGATCCTCTGGGTGTGGCCCACAGGGTCATTTGCAATCTGCAGATGATCTACCCTGACTGTGGACAACTGAAAGGAAATACTGTCTCGAGAGAAAGCTTGCTCCGTGATCAGTTGACTAGTTTAGGTTAGCATCTTTGCAGCTCTGACTGTGATGTTCTCCTGGGTTCCAGGAATGAAGCATATGGGTTAGGGTCATTGGGTGAAGAAAACACTTGGAAAGTCTGGACAAGTGGGGCTCAGAATTAGTTTAGAAATTTGGGATTAAGCCTTAATGAAAAAACCATCTCATCTCATTTTTCCATTGAGTTTTCATGACGTTATTCACTCCCTAGTGGGCTCATTTTCTTATTCCGTGATGTTGATGAAATAGTAAATTTCAGGAGTAAACAAAAATAATTATGATCTGAAGGCAGGAGCTAGTAAAGCCGATTATTTTATATTCAATTAATATGGCCTGTTCATTTTATAAAGGGAAGATGCATGCAAAATACTAGAGTTATCTCTGCACAGTAAATAATTCATATTAGGGGGAAGTCAAATCTCTTGTATTGTTGTGCAAGGATCATTTGGGGGCCATTTTCTCTCAGGGCTTATGTGGTCTGCAAGGGACTTCAAGGCTCTGAATTCCATGTGACTTATATCTCAGTCTCTGAAGTATGTTCTTGCACTCTAGTTGGGATAATAACGTTTGTGAATAGATTCTACTCAGCCTCCTCAGTTACAAACAAGGTCATCAAGATGATAGGTAGATTGTTTTTGTGAATGGATAAGATAAACTTGACTGATCTTTGTTGAAGTTGATTTGGAGATGAGTGATTTGCATGGCTTACTTTTGCATAAGGAAATTGCTTCCTGTGACCTTTCCCTTAGCATCTCATTAGAAAATAGAGAATTTGAGGGAATTGCTGAGTTTATGGTTCTTTTCAAAGTTCATTTAATCTTTCCCTCTTTTTCATCTACTTAGTGTACATTTCGGCAAAGAGATCATGACTGGTGAATTCCTTTAGCTTAAGTGTCACAGTAATAATCTGGCAGAGAGGTGACAGGACCTGTTAAGACATACCCAGTGCAAAGGCAGCACACATGTTTCTGTCCACCGTAGACTTCAGTTTGTTTTGAAGCTAAGCTGAGAAGAATGGGAGCATAGGGTGCAGCAAAGCTTTTGGGGAAGACGATAGTGTCCTGTTATTGTTACTAACAAAGCCAAACAATTAACCTGTTGACTTGCTGTCAGTGACTATGATTCATGTAGTATGGGATGAGTCTATATAGAAAGATATAGCACCTTCCACATCTCAATTCCAGAGAGGATTCTTTAGCTGGATTGGGAGAAAGTTGCTAAACACCAAAAGGAAAAAAACTATCTGAGCAAATCTGTTTTACAAGCACTTTGATGTTATGTTCACTTAATATTTGAGTTATCCTTGAACTCACTAGCCCTTCTAAGCTATATTCTGTGAACTACAAACTGAGTCACAAATGGTAAAGTGGAATAACTTGTCCTGATAAAGAATTTCCACTCTGAATTTCTGTCGAGACACAAGTTCCATGGACCAGACTTGCCAGGGGAGAGAGCCTGAAACAGTGAAGCTAAGTCAGGTATTGGATGGGAAAGGCCACGGTTGTATTTCTGATTTCAGGGCTGACACATTGTCTCTTAATCCTTGTCTTAACTCACCAAGTTCTGAAACATATCATGTTGAAACCTCATAAACACAGAGGGAGTACTGAAATTACACAGTAAAGGTCTCAGATTTCAAAATCATGATATTGCATTATGAAAATGTGAGAATTGGCAGGGCAAGACCTCCCGTTGTGCAGTTCCAGGACCACAGGGCACCTCAGATGCTTTGCGAATGCCCTCTCTGGAGCACAGTGATGGCTTACACTGGGATTGTGTAGCAGAATCCTTCCTAAGATAAGAAATCCTTGAGCCATAGCAAGTTGGTGGTTTATACAAGATTGCACAGCTAGATTGTGGAAAGATTGGGGCTAGAACTTGATCCAGTTGATTCTTCTTGCCTGTGCACTTCACAACACAACACAGAAAAAAGTGGTATGATGAACTTGGTGTCCTCTGTCAAAGAATGGAAATAATTTTGTGCATTATTTATTTTTACCATTAAGGTTTGTTATCATTATTATTTTGTAATTAGAACAGGAATACGGTCTCATAGAGGAGGTAACGGGTAGAAGGAGACATAGGCAATTGGGATTCTAAAATGACCATCCTATGCAAACTATTATACATAGGATGGATAAACAACAAGGTCCTACTGTATAGCACAGGGAACGATTTTCAATATCCTGTGATACTGAATAATGGAACAGAATATGAAAAAAATGTATAATATGTGTATAACAATCACCTTGCTGTACAGCAGAAATTAACACAACATTGTAAATCAACTCTACTTGAATAAAATAAATTAAAAAAAAATAAAGTGACCATCCTATAGCAGCCTGCATTATAAAAGTAAATCCAACAGTGAAGACGTACAGACAGTGCAGGAATAGTTAGCCCCTTAGCCACTGTGCGGGCTGTAGCTCTTTGGAAATGAAATGTTGGAGACCTTGAACTGGCACGTTGGCCGAGGGCACTGAACCATAAAAAAGCCTTTAGAACAGTTCTGTTTGTGGACTTTCTAATAAAGAAAGGAGCATTCCTATGGTCATTATTTCTTGAGTAATTATTTATATGTGAAATACCTGTATGAGCCAGACCTGCTGGAATACTTGCGTAAATGTTGATACCACTTAATTTGCCATATCTAAGCTATTAGCACATCCACGTGAATTACATGGCTTATTTATTTCCAATATTTGTTTTACTTTTGAATAGAAACATCTGTACAAATGACTGACCCCAGAATTATTTATGTTTTGACTCAGGAGTTGCTGCAGGAAATGGATAGCATTCACCATCAGGAAGGGAAAGGTGTTTATAGAATCTTTGAATGTTGGAGCAGCCAGGAACCTTGGAGGTCATTCGTATCACTCTTTGAGTTTTCAAATGAGAGCCTCTCTGGAAAGTACAGAGTAGTTAGATAAGCCTAAATCTGTGTATTTTAAGTGATTTTGTGATTTTATTATTTTTCTATATAATTTAATTCCTTCCCTCAAACCAGAGCATTAAAAAATCAGAAGTAATCAGGAAAATTCCTCACCTAAAAAACATTAGATGTTTTTCATAACTTAAGTTTTTGGTTTTATATTACCTCCCTCTTAAAGCATGATGTGGTATATTTATACCGACTGGATAAAATAAATCAAAGAAGTGATTATAATTTTACTAAATTTTGTTGATTTTCATTTGTCATTTTTCTGAGTCCCTGTTTCTGCTTGTTTCTGAGTCCTTGTTTCTGTTATAAAAACTGAGGTTACTCAAAATATTTTAGTATTTTTCTGACTTGTTTTGGTAGATGTATAGTATCTAATAGCATACTCATTCCAAATTTTACTATCAAATATATCCTTTGATGTTGATGAAGGAAGCATCACAGAAAATAGAAACTTCAAGAAGAAAACTGACAAAAAAAGGAGAAATGCTTGACCATGTAATTTATGGAATATAAATTAGATTTTTATAAATTGAAATAATTCTGGTCAATATATAGATCAAGAATACATTCACATGACAGGTGATACTTTACATTTATAGCAAGTAGTCTTATTGTATTTTCTCCTTTAAAAGTATGACTCATATCTGAACTACAAAATCAGCCTCATTAAATGATATTTGGCTTAATGTCTTGTTAAAAAAAAACCCAGGCTTTTCTCTTTAGAAACCCACCCTAGGGTTTAAACTGATATTTTGTATGTGTTTTTTTAATCCTGTTTTCTCTACAGCAGTGCATTCTCATCCACAAATGATGTTTCTGTTGTAAGATCGTTTTAAAATAGCAGGTACTGTGATCTCTTGATTTCTTTCATCCCACAGAGATCTCATCAAGCCGTAACTCAGGATTAAGTCTTTAAAGTTTTAATGAAGTTGATATTCTTGAACAGACTTAGAAAAACAATTTGCAGGAAATGAGACAGTCTGTATTTGAGGAAGCAATAGGAATATTTTAGAAGATCTTTAGAAACTAAAGCTTTGTCTCATATAATTCTATTTTAAAGAAAGTACTGGGCTTACTAGTCAAAAACTATTGCTTTTAGTCTTGTTGAGAGCATAGTTTTACATAGATATTACAGTGTTGATTTGGTTTGAAAAATTTGTTAATAGTAATTAGTCTTTTCTTGTCTCTTTCTTGAGTACTTTGTCATAATGTATATTCGCTATGACTTCTTTCTAGAATTATTATAGATTTTATGAGAACTCTCATAAACAGTCTCATTATACATAGGAGACCAAGTTAATATACTACATTTTGGATTCTATCTGATGGCTTACCCATCAAGCTACAGAGCTTTACTTGTTGTCCAAAGAGAAATGCAGCACATCTAAAGGGCTCTGACAGACATAGAGACACAGACCTAGAGAATGACGTATGGATACCGGGGCAGGGTGGTGGTGTGGTGAATTGGGAGATTGGGATTGACATGTATACACTAATATATATAAAATAGATAACTAATGAGAACCTACTGTAAAACACAGAGAACTCTACTCAGTACTCTGTGGTGACCTAAATGGGAAGGAAATCCAAAAAAGAGGGGATATATTAATATGAATACATACAGCTGATTCACTTTGCTGTACAGCAGAAACGAACACAACATTGTACAGCAACTATACTCCAATAAAAATTAATTAAAAAGATAAAAAGTTAAAAAAAAATAAAGGGCTCTATTTCTGAGGCCACTTTCTAAGCATCTGTGAGAGGGAGGGGCCTTAGATGCAAAATGTCTCTAAATTAATCATATGTGATAGTAACTTTTAACGATAACTTCCTTGACTGTATAACTTCAGGATTTACGGAGTTTCTTCACAACTTCTGCCCCTTTTATTCTTCATAGCGATCCACTGACATAGTTAGCCCTATCTTTGAAATAAGAGAACTAAGCTTCAAAGTAGCAGACAGACTTGTTCAGGTTTATGGAGTCAGGAAGTGGCTAAACTGTTTCAGAAACCCCAGCCCGCACCCTGCGGATCATCTTTCTTTATCTCCCACCACCTCGAGCTAAGGAGGCTGAATCTGAAGAACTCAATGTGATTTGAAGCTGGGACACTCCAGTTGGGGGGAATCCGATGAAGAGTTCAAGGAAATGTGGTGGGTCATGTTACTTTGTTCTGGGTATGAGCTGGAGCCCCCAGGGAGGATCTCTAGTGAGGAGGAGTGAAGTGGGAAGGCTGCTGGAGGTCTGCAGGCCGGTGCTGCAGAAGCAGTCCTGTGGCTGTGTCGTCACGTGCTGTTCCCAGGCTCCTGGCTGGGATGTCCCTCTCTGCATGCGGGAGCCTCGGAGATGTCAGGGGTGCCACCTGGGACACCTAAGGACCCACTGGGAGACTGCGATCCAGAGGGGAAGACTTTCTTGACTATAAACATAAACAACTGCTTCAGATGTTTTCAAAAGCAAAGAGGTTAATAACAAGGTCAGGAGAGCCCTGTAGGATTTAGCCTTTACAAAAAAAATTTTTTTTTAATTTAAAAATTTTTTTACAGTTACTGTTTAAGCGACTGTGTAGCAGAGTGATTAAGTTCATGGACGTTGGTGTGGGATCTGAATCCAAATTCTGGAGATATTATTTGTGAGAACATTAGGCAAGTTTCTTAATACTTTGAGCCTCAGTTTGCTGATCTGTAAAATGAAAATACTATCTCTAGCATTTGTTCAGGAAACATCTCTCTGAGGAAGAATTATGTAGGCTGAGTTCTGAAGGGTGAGGCAGGCAGAAAAGGATAGAAGGATGTTCAAGGCAGAGGAGAATAGCTTGCATGAGACTGAGGTGAGAGGGAGTTCGGTGCTTTTGAAGAAGTTGAAGTGTAACTGGAGTGACAGGAGCAAGGGGTCCAGGTGATGTTGGAAAGCTTGGCAGGGCTGAGGTGTGCAGGGCCTTGGAGACCCTCAGAGAGATTGCATATTTTAATCTAGGGTCCAAAGAGGGTCAGAAGTAGGTGGTGATATAATGTGACTTGCATATTTAAATGCACACTCTGGCTTTGGAGAGGAGAGTGGATTGTAGGGGAGCCAGAGTGGAAGCTAAGGAATCATAAGGAGGCCAGGGCAGCAGTCTGGGCCAGCAGTTCTCAAAGTGTGGTACGCAGGCCCTGGAAGCTCCTTGGAGACCTTTCAGTGGGTCCACAAGATTAAAACTATTTTCATAATGATATTTCCTAATAATACTAATTATTCATCTTTTTTCACTCGTTCTGTCACAAGTGTCCAATGGAATTTTCCAGAGACTAGAAGATATATCCACAATCATCTGAAAAGGCTATTAAAATTTTCCTCCCTTTTAAACCATGTATCCGTGTAAGGCCAGGTTATCTTTAGACACTAAAGCCACAACATCTCACAGGAGATTAAATGCAGAGACAGATTTGAGAACCCAGCTGATTTGTATTAAGGCAGACATTAAAGACGTTGGAAAACACATAAACTATTTGTTCACTCATTTTGTTTGTTTTGGAAAATATAGTTAGGTTTCATTAAACCACCTATTTATATTAACATTTGATGGGCTTATTATTTTTAATAAATATTTGAAAAAATTTGTTGTAATTTCTAAACATGGTAAATATTGAAAGATATAGGCCACATAAACAAAAGCTCTTTGGGGTATTCAGTCATTTTTAGGACTGCAAAAGTGTCCTGAGAGCCAAAAGTTTGAGAACCACTAGTCTAGGTATAGGTGATGTTAACACAAAACATTATGGCAGTGGTCATGGGTGTGAAAAGAGTAGGTGGAGGTAGAATGACCTGAGCCTGATAATAGGCAGGTATGGGTCAAGAGAGCATAAGGTGCCTGGATGAATCCTGCCTAAACAATTCAATAGTGAGTGGTGCCTTTGCTGAGATGGAGAACAACTAGGGGAGAAGCAGGGTTGGTGTGCGTCAGATAATATTTATCATTCCCAAACTACGAAACACTGCGGAATGCTAAGGTGAAAAATTGGGTAATGGTATTATTTATTGGTATTATAATATAAATTTATTTATATAAATTTATATAAATATATTTATTTATATAAATTTATTTATAATATAAATAATAATGGTATTATTATTTATTGGTTAATAGTTTTACAATATGATGAAGATCCTAAATACCCCTCTGTGTAAGGCTGTCTACCTTACTGTGAACTCTATAGGGAACTTCTCCTCCATTGATTTATGGCTACTACCTTGCAAGGGTAATCCAATAAGCAAATGTATTTTAGGCAGAGAAAAATATTGAGGAAAGTAGAAAACCTTAATAGTTTTTCTAGTCCTTTAAAATTGAAACAAAATATTTCATGTCTAACAAAATTCTAAAGGTACTTGACCTAGTTTAGTTGTGAGTATATTCTGAATATGGCTTTTGTATGTGTGGCACCTAGGTGGATTTCATACATGAGTTTGGGCCAAGTCCAGTGGTTTTTGCATAATTAAGTGCCTTTGACAAGACAAACTTTGTAATGTCCTTATTTGTCCACCTGTTGTTAGTCATTTGATTAGTTTGTGGTACTTATACACCCCCAGACTCCCTGCTTCTAATCATACTTCTGTTAATGCCTCTTCACTGGAATTTAAGTGTGTACAGCCTTTTCTTATTGACTTTTCAGAGGTCATTAGAGAAACCCTAAGGTCTAAGACCAGACCTAGTTTCCTAGAAAAGAATGACATGGGACAAATAAATCAGTAGTCAAATCACGAAACGTTAGAGCTTAGATATTATACAGGCCAGTGGTTCTCAGCCTAGCTGAAAATGAAATCACCTGGGAGCTTTTATAATGTGCTAATGCCACACAACCAGAAAATCTGATTTCTTGTATCTATTCTGGGGCCCAGACATCAGTTATCGGTTTTGCTTGTTTGTTTGTTTTGAACCTCCAAGGAGATTCTGATATGCAGCCAAGGTTGAGAACAACCAACCTGTTCAAGTCCCATCACTTCATACCTTGTGACCTTGAAACAAAGAATAATTATTTTATTCGTTAATGCCTTTAGAATACATTTATGAGGCCTAGAAACTGTCCACACTAATTTTAATTATAACGATGGTCGCTTCCTTTTGCTTATTGTTGAGTCTTTCCAGTGTTTAATGGTGTCCAAAACCTGAGCCACATTATATGGTATGTTTATGTGCCTCATCTTCCTGACCAGAGTGTGAGCTCCTAAGGATGGGACCGTGACATGTTCATTGCTAGATTCTCAGCACTAGCATCTTGCCTGTGTCACTGCAGTTCTTTGATCACTGTTAAATAAATGAGTAAATGACACACCGACTCCTTGAAACTTACCCTTACAGCAAGCCTCAAAGGAAAAGGGATTCTGGAGTTAGTATCTCCAGTTCTCACATAAGGATGCTGAGGTATAGCAAGCCTGGGGCTTCTCAAGTTCACGAGACTAGTGAGAAGTAAATTCTGGGTTTGAATTCAAGTTTGTTTTTCCTAGTTGACTTTTCTTTTCACTCTGCCAGCACTGGAAATGGGCCTCAGTGTCTTTCTTTGCAAAACAGTGGTACTATATTAAAGGATATCTAAGAGCCTTTTTAGCTTGAAAAGTCATTAAATAGCTCCCCTCGTCCCAGGAGGAACACTCATGACCATGACCCGTGACATGAAATACTCATCTGCTCCCTGTTTCCTATTTACACAGGAAATATTAAAATTCTTTTCCTAGTGTGCTGTTTAGAACATTCCTAACTACATCCCATGGTTTAATTACCTGAAATGTGCTATGAAACATCTCTTTGCCTAAAATATCAGTCTTTATTCCTTTTGACTCCAATTTAGGCCTTAAAAGTTAGGAGTTAAATCCAGTGTACTGCAGCATTTTAGACATTTTTTAAACCTAAGGTAAAAAGGGGGATTAAAGCGAAGTGTGAATGAGATTCAGGAGAGAAAGTCTGTAAGCTTGTATAAATTATTATAAAAAGAAAAAATAAAAATTTCCAGAAGATGTAGTTTTTTATTGTTACTGGTGACTTTAATGTTTTAATTTTGGGAATTCAAAAGATGACCCAGGTCACCTTCACAGTGCCCTAGAATCAGATAATACTCCTCAAATAATTAAAAATGGGGGCAAAATTTAAATAAGTACCAAAAGTAGGAATCTGTAGTCAAATTGCCTGAGTAGAATAAGTGTCAGATTCTGTTTTTAGATAAATAGCTCTAGCTGAGCTGTCCACATATTATTATATTATCCATACCAAATGTAATATTATGCTGGGGAGAAGACTTTAAGACAGGATAGCCACCTAAATTCACCTAAAGAAGCTAGAAAAGAAAAGTTTGGTCAGTGTCTGTAATGAATAAAAAAAATGATGGAAAAAAAGCAGGATCTCAAATTCCAAGGAAGCCCAAGTTTCTCATGATAGAGTTAAAGCAGTTATTGTCATGCTTTATTGCTTCAGGGAGGACTGCAGAGGATTTTTGTAACCAGCATGTAGCCATGAAGTTAAACATAAGTGGCAAATGAGGTGATGATTCTGAAGATCAGAATTCTAGAAAGGAAGTCATGTTGATAGAAACCCAGGTTTCCTCTGCAGTCTTCTTGTGGGATAGCGCTCTGAGAGACTGGAAATTTACTTTCCCTTCAGAATGGTGGAGAGGGTTCCTGTTTGCCTCCTTGCTGAACCTGTCTTCTGATAGGCCCCAGGGCCCTTCTCCTCTGTAGCTTTTGCTCAGGAAAGTATCAATAGTTGGTAGCATCTTGAAGTTCTGGTATCCTGAGAGGTCTGCCTCTCCTCCCTCTCCACCTACAGGTCATGAGAAAAGCAGCACGAGGAAGGAAATGCACTTTGAAATCATGCTTTTCCTAGTGTTTCCACATAATTCCCTTCTTTGAGGTTTTGCTGGGCTGCATTTCTGGGTTACTATATAGCTTCTTGAGTTCGAATTCCACTCATGATTCTGCTAATGGGATCACCATTTTGGTTGGAAACCTGAAGGTGGAGGATCCTTGACTCCCGTTACTTTCACCTAAAGCACAGTCCTGCCTGTTCTCTTTATCATGTTATGCAAGCACATTCAGTCTGAAGCTTTTGTCTCATGCTATTACACGTCTGCACTTGAGAATGAGTAACTGTGACATCAGCCTTGGGAGATCCACCTAGTGGGGTATGTGATTTAAAGTGTTACTGGGTTTGCATTAGAAAACATCAGCGCTCATTACAATCACCCACCTTATGGGGGAGGGAAGTGAGCCTCTGAAGGGGTAAATTAGGTCATATAACTATGAAAGGCAGAGCAAACACAGAGACTAAACCTATAAACATAAGCCTGTGCCTTACTGCTACACCATAGCTGTCTCCTGTGGGGCATTGCCCACTGATGGTAGCAAGATTATCCATCTGCTTCTTTGTTTTGAGCAATTTAAATGTGGGTAATTGCTTTTAAATATCTATAGTCAAGTTATATTGTCAGACACCTATTGAATAGCTGTTTTGTCATGTGCTTGGGAATGGGATATGGCAATAATGAAGAAGTACCTGTTCTTTTCCTGTAGGGCAAGCTATAATTTTGTTAACTCTGGCCAGATTTGTATTACTGCGTTCCAAGTTGTAGTTTTGCTGTGTTCTTCTGGACAGTTTCTCCTGTAATGTCTAAATTTCAAGAAAAATAATAATTTCTTAATTTTAAAAAATTCACTACAATTTGTCTTTCAAAAATACACGTGGGCTCAAGACCTGGCTGAGAGCATGCTGTTTGATTATATATATTATCAACATGAATATGCTGCATAATCAAGGTTCTTTCTCTACCTCTCCTCCCACAGTGCTCTAGCCAACCCCAGGCTTGTTGCATACCTAGAACATTTACAGCATCTGACCATTTCAGTTCCATAATTTATAGCTGGTTTCCCCACAAGGCATGCTGATAATTTCCATACCTGTCCTTCCCTTACTCAGACATAGCCTCACATTTTCCCACCCTGCGGCAGTCCAGCCCAACTCCCATCTCTTATGCCAGATGTCAGATCCTTCCAGGTTGAATGAATCACTGCCTGCCCCTTCACTTGGCTTTATACCTGTATTGTCGTCTGCAGTTCAGTCTGTCTTGTCTTACAGTTACTGCGTAATTATAATTACTGCGTAAGTACCTGTCTCTGCCTTTGGAGTATGTAGGAAAAGGACACTATCATTTCAATGCTATCTCCATAGTAGGTGGTCAGAAATAACTCATCCAAATGAAATGAATTCTATTGGTGACTAGTGTGCTCATGGCATCAGTACTAGTCAGGTTTCAAGGGAATTTCTGCACAAATGTGAAAATGCTGAGCAAGAAAAGGAATTAGTATCTTAAGCTAATATTAATTTCCTTTTGTTCAATATTAAAATACAAAAATATCATTAATCCATTTTCATTTGGTGTATAGCTATTAGATAAATACTTAGCACTTAGGTCTTCCCTTCCTCCCAACCCACCTCTCAGTTGCCACCCTTGTTTCACTCAGTATATACTTTCTTCTTTCTCAGCAGCGTAACTACTTATAAAGGGGGAGTTTCTATGGAAATGCTACAAAAGAGAGCATCTTTATATTAATTTATCTCTTTGCTCCAGAAATGGAGGGGAAGTGGGTGGCGTAGCCAGTTTGGAAAAGGGCCCGTTTCTATTTTGACTGGCTTTGGTTTCTTAACATTGGGTTAATGAGAAATAACCTTTGCCATTGATTTCAAATTCATGCATGCCTGGTCCTTACACTTACAGTTGAGACCAGCAAGCCATTTTACTGTTAAATAATCTTGAGGGAACATATTCACTCTGGTTTCACTTTCCTTGGTGAAGCTCTAAGTGATGGGGGAATACAGTATTGATTGGGTCTAATGAAAAAGCTTCTTTCTGTCAACTCTTTCTTACCTCATTGGCTTTTCTTTCCTCTTCTTTTACTCTTAAGGCTATTGATAGCACATTAAGTAAGTCTTCTGTGTATGCTGCAGTCCTCTGTATTTATTCTTTTGCTGGGTTTGAAACCCAGCCTTTTTCTTAAGAAGATATGAATAAAAGAGGCCTTTGATTCAGTCTAAGGTAACAGTATCATAAAAATAGCATTGGACTTTTTGACCTTGGGGAAGCTTTTTTTTCTTCTCTTCAGCTTAGCTTCCTCATTTTCAGAATAAAGGGGTTGTATCAGGTGGTTTCTGAGATCCCTTTCAGCTTTGTCATTCTTGATGTGTATTTTTGGTGTTAATTCTTACAGGGATTAGGTTGTTGGATTCCAAGATATCTGTATGTCAGATGTAAGAAAATAGCTTAATGATATGTTGGACATGAAATTCCAGAAGACTTGACATGTATATTAAGGGAATAGCAAAAAATTAATACCTATATTTTTGTTTAATTGCTCTCCTCCATATTCTTTATTTGTACTTAGATCCACTAATTTAATTGAACACAAATTGACTATATTTCTAAATTTTCTTTGTATTATTTTAGTTTTTGCATTTCACCGTGCATTCAAGATAGATTATTACATAGATTTGGACTTCAGCACTGAAGGGATTTAATAAGATGGTGGAACTAGATTTTGTTCTAATGTAGATGACATTTATTTATTTACTAGTGCAGCCTCAAAGAGAAGGTAAAAATAAAAAATGGACAGCAAAAGGGACTATGTGATACTGGGTGCAAGTTGAAGACTGATTTCTGAATAAGCTAATGTGAAACATCATATTCCATGATAGTTTTAAATTAAGCAGTGGAAATGTGCCATTGGAATAGGAATGATAGTAGAGAGAAAAGTCATGCCTTAATTGTCAAGTGTTTAGATTTCTCAGACTTTAAGACATCCCTTTTTGATATATTTCTACTAAGACTTTATCAATTAAGGAAGAAACCAACATTTACTGAATATCAGACTTGACATACTCTTAGCAATCATCACATTTATATTATGGAGAGTTGGTGAAATTTAATTGTGCTCATTAGTGGTAAAAATATAAGATTTAGAAAAGAAGGGTGTAATTAAAATATTGCCTAAACTGAGATTTTTGCATTTCTGTGATTTTCATTTATGTATGTCACCCATCTCATCTGTTCTCATAGGTATTATTGGTATTTGACTTCTTTCTTCTTTAGTTTTTCCCAATTCTTTATCTATGCAGTATGGTGACAATATACATAGGGGAAATTCAGTTTTATCTTTTGAACCATTGATCATGTTATTTTATGAAAAATAAGTTTGGCCTTTTCCTTGAATTTGAAGTCTAATACAAGGTCACGTTTAGGATTTATAGCACCTGAAATTGCTTGACATATAGTAGGTGTGTTGATAAACCTGATTACCTGCCTCTGGATAAGCTCCTATTTATCAGTATCGTTGTAGAGGGTATCGCTTGGAGTCAACATTATAATCCAGGTTTGGTCTGATAAACCCAGAGCAAAATACCCTCAGTCTAGATTAGAATTTCTGTGAGGGCTTTAGGAGGTCATTTTATCCCTCAGCACAGTAATATTTGGTTAACTGTTCTTGCAGCTGCTGTTTATAATGTGCTTTGAGAAAATAACTTTATAATTTCACAGTAGGGATTTTATTATTTTTTTGTGTTAACCAAACTCTTAGGATTTTCAAAAGTGGTTTTTGCCTGCATTCTAAATTAAGTCTCCAGTTGGTCTAGACCTCATCTGAATTGATTCAGGCACTTTCATGGGTAGTTCTCCCAGCATGTAAACTATATGCTCAAAGGCCTTATTGTGTCTAATTTTAAGAGTTCTGAGCATATCTTGTTCACAATTTCAATGTTACAGTCTGTGCACCAATGTAATGAAGAGATGCACATTTTATGAGTCCCAAGACAGTGGCTCTTTTGGGTCTCCTTGTGCTCATGCAAGCCCCATTCATCGTTCAGACCTATTTCCCAGGTAAAATTCTCCATCTTCTCCTTTATGCACCCATTTCCTCTGTAGATACACTAGTCATAATACTCATAAGACTTTCTTCAAATTGTTTTTATAGTTTTTGTTCTTCTGCTAGACTTTGAACCTGTTGACAGAGAGTCCATGAGACCAGCGTTATCTTGGTGAATATTAGTGTTTGCTGAACGATGTCCTTAATAGAGGTGTTCCTGATTTTTTGTTGTTGTTGTTGTTAGTTTGTTTTTTCTCCTTGGGTGAAGTCACCTTTATTGACTTCACCTGTCTCCTGTATATTTCTGACTCAGGTTGACATCTGAGTTCCTCATCCAGATTTCCAGTAACATGCTGTTTACTTCCATGTGGTTCCACTGCTAACTCAAATGCAACCTTCTTCATCTTGAATTTAATTATTATCATCCCCCAGATCTCAGTCTGCTTTGTATCTTGAGTTTCCCATCTCAGTGAATGACATTCTTTACGATAGGTAGTATGCACTTAGCAAATATTGGCAGTTTCCTGACGCCAACCTTCTTGTCTGCCAAGTTGGGAACCCCTCTTATCTTTGACTCATCTCTCTTTATTGTCATATCCAATCACCAACCTCATTGATTTGATCTCTGCAAAGTTTTTTTTTTTTAACTTCATTTATTTGTCAGGCACTAACTGAGGACTTTCTGGGAACTGAGGAAAGTAAGATGAATCAGGTACAGTTACTAACATCAGGTAAACTGATAATCTTTGTTCCATATTATCTTTTCTCCATCTCTCTTGTCACTGCCAAGATTTAGGTTTTTTTGTTTGTTTGTTTGTTTTTCATAACCTGCAGTTCTAATGCATTTTGAAAGGTGGATCTTATACTTAATACACTTCTGAGAGAATACCTATTTATTAACCTGAATGTTGTTAATCTTTTCCTTTTCCTTTCCTTTTCCTTTTCCTGAATCCTTAATCAGTCTGAACAGAATTTTTAAAAAACATCCTTAATATCACATTACTTCCCCATAAAAACCTTTGTAAAATTTCCCAGTTGCTTACAAAAGCACCTTTAAATGGCCTGAACATTGCTATGATTTCCTGAGATCTTGTTGTCAATCTCTTTATCTTCCTCTTAGTGCATTTATCCACAGCCCCCGTACTTTGAGTGTGGCATTTGAGCCAGGCCAAGGAAGATTAGAAAGATTTCAATAGGAATAAATGTGGGTGATAAGCGCATGAACAAAGGAATAGAGATGGGAAACCCTGTGGCTGCATTTCTCAACAGTTATTGATACTCGAAAGTACACAGCACAAAAGGCTCTCCCCCATCCCTCCATTTTGATATTTTCCACTCAGCTTGCAATCTGAACATCAATTTGAATGTGTTCTGTGGAAGGAAAACTCATGGACATTTGTTTTTCATAAACTAAGGCAACCAAGTCAATGATTATGAGTCAGCCTATGAGAACTCTTTCTTTATATTCCTGGGTTACCCTAGTACCCATCTTGGTTTAGATTAAATATTTAAAATTGAAATGAGAACCTTAAAATATGATGTTTAAGTATAGGTAGTTCTTTTTATTGCCCAGATATTATGGATGGTGATTTTAATCAGACATACAATATTTTTCATCATTTGTTCCTTAGGTTGAATTTTCTGCCCTCATGTAGTTAATTATAGCTTGTACTTGACACCCCTGGTTTTTAACCTGTCATAGAAATAATGCATTTTGAAAGGTGGAGCTTCTACTTAGTACACTTTTAAGAGAATGCCTATTTATTAACCTCTTGTGTCAAGTGAAGATTTAACATCGATTTTAGTTAGAATCAAAATAGAGTAGAATTGATCTAGTTTTGTTTTCTTTTTCTTTTCACTTTATGTAATCGATCTAAGAATTAGGAATGCTCAGTTGCCTTTTTAAAACCTACAATTAAAAGAGAGGAAGTGCTCAGGCTGAAGGGATAACATTAAAATATATGTAAGTGGTTCCCAGCCTTCCCCTTGAGGAAATGGTCAGTGCAGATGGTCCCAGATTTCAGGGGAAAACTGTGGACTAGATATTGTTAAATTAAGTCTTTTCACATTTGTTAGCCATTCAATCCTGTTTCATTATAACATTACCTTCTTTTATTTTTTTCTTGATTAGCTTTGTTTCCTTCTTATTTTTTGACTTCCTTTTTCAATAATTGGGTACCACAGACATCAGTATCAGGAAATAAATGAAAAAAATTGACACTGCTTTATATTTCCTAAGGTATGAGTAAAAGTTTTTACTTATTTTTTTCTTCTTTTTCATATGTTTAATTTTTTTAAAAAATTGAATTTTAAAAATATATTTTCCAAATGACTACTTATTTATAGTATTTAACAATTGGCAACATATAGCAAGTTGCTTTCAAAAAGGTAAAATATATGAAAAACATAAAGTTTTGATGGCTTTAAGAAACAAATGGTATTAATTAAAAAATTTTGTTTTTCCTTCTATACTCCCTTTATCTCCAAATCGTTCCATTTATCACTGTATTGAAATTATGTATTTGTAAGTCATATATCTCCCATAATATTATAGATTGAATTCTTTTTAGTATGTGATTTCTAATTGTAGCCCACAAAATCTAGCACAATATCTGGCATATCATTATATTTCACTAGACAAAAACCAAACAAACAAAATATCTAATATATGTCAGTTTCTATAACTTCACATATTTTAAGTAAAATGCAGTATAACTCCTGAAGCCCTCCAGTATAACAATTCCTTTTCTGTAGTTGAGATTCCATGACACTGATTTAGATTGTTTTGTCTTTGCTTATTTTCATAAACACTTATATTTTATATATTTTTAATTACTTCAATTAAGAGTAGCTACAATCAAACTTTAAAGTTATTCCATTTCTGTTTTGTTACTTATTGAAAATAAGGATCATAAATTAATGAAAGAATGAGGTAAGACGTAAAATAAAATCTATTTTTAAAAATGTATCAAAGATTATTCAAGCAGAACTAGGCTTTCTGAATTAGTTTTATTAATAAGTAATTTTCCTTCTCCAAACCTGAAAAAGAAACATGCTTGGATGTCTAATCATTTAACAAAATGGTTAGATATACTTACAGTGCCTTAAAATTCGAAGCTTCTGAGTGACTCCTAACTGGTCTTACACTTGTCACTTCTCTTCTGTGAAATCACAAAAGGGCCAACTAGGAGGTGTCATTCGAGTTCTTCCTCTGAGATTTCATCATAAAATATTCACCAGCTTCTCTGTAGGGCTTTCCCACAGGCAGGCACACCAGGACACGTTCCGATTCACTGATAATAATGGGATCTGATTTCGATCCTTGAATTTGCAGTGCAGGCACCTACGTCTGAAACAGGAACACTCTGGATGTTTCCCTACATTTTTTCTGAAACACAGTGCAGATCCCTGCTAACATTTGCCCCTTTTTAGTATTCATATCATTGTTATTTATGTTATTGTTACAGAATTCCATGATGCCATGTAAGTAGCTACTACAACCGTCTGCAGTGTTTAGGGATAAGGGAGTACCAGGCAGGTTAGTGTCAACCTTATGGAAGACAATAAAGTATAGAAAGGTACTCACCCTTTGCCTGGAACGTGGTAAGTGTTCAATAGCTTTTAGTTTCTTTTTGCCCCTCAGCTTTTGACATTAATTCCAGTGTTCCTTCTATTACACAAGATTGTCTCTCCCAGTAGCCTCTTTGTTGGGTAGATCAGAAATAGTTTTATTTTTGCAGCCACCCAATTGGTCATTTTCAATTTGTGTTCTTTGCATACTTCTTTGTTTCTGTTCATGCATTGCTGTGGATATAGAAGGAAAAGAAGAAAAAAGAAAAATTACATAAATCACTTGAATAATGACAATATCAGAGTCTTCCTTTAACTTTCAAATTCATTTTTTTCTGCATTTCAGTGGATGATAGGACATTATTTCTACAGTAAATTTAAGAAAATGAGAAAATAATTTTTGATAAGATTTAAATGTTGTTTTGGAGGGTGAGATGTGTAAGTGTTGCATCCCTGAGTCATAAATCAGTCAGAACTTATAACAGATGAAATTTGTGTAGGGAAAAAATTAAATAATGAAATTGGCTTTAAACAGTATTGCCACAAACCATATTTAAGATATAGTCCCGAGGAAGGCTGCAGCTAGCATATTGTGTGTTTGTGTGTGTGTGTGTGCGCCTGCATGCACACGAGCACGCATAAGCATGTGTGTACTTAGACACTAACACAGTGTGTGAGTACATAAACTATCAAAAAGAGTATGCAGAATCATGAGAAACCCACATAGCAATATGTATTTAGGTCAGCTTGGAACCAAAGAATTAGCTCTGGAGAGAGGGAAACTGCGTTCGTCTTCAGACAATGCCACTAACTAGGTGTATGTCATTTATTCTCCATTTATTCAGACAATATTGAAAGCTTACCATGTACTAGTGATGGGCTAGGTACTAGTTAGTTACCTCACTTTTCTGAGCCCCAGTTACCTTCATGATAAAGTAATATAGTACGAATACTAATGAATCTTCTAGTTCTCAGAGAGAGGGCCTTTGTTCTGGACTCCATTCTGGCCTTCCTCCAGGAGCAAGGAGTCCAAAGGGCTAAGGGTTTATGTCCACCTAGAGCCCATGCTTCCTCATTCTGTACCACATTCTGAGGACCTGGAACCCTAGAAGGTCTGAGCTTTGAGACGAGCGGCATGTTCTCCCAGTGCCGCCCTGTTTGACAGAAGATTCTGCGGAGTCCAAAGAATTTAAGTTCAACCCTGGGCTACTTCTGGGTCATTAGGAAGGTATAATTTTCAAATAGCAAAACCAAACGTTTTATTATACGGTTAGTTACCTTGATTTACAAATTTAAATATTAAACATGTGGTATGTGGGTCACCATTTATTCTGTTGCCCTGGGTCCCACAAATATTAGGGATGGAATTGAATAATACCTACCTTAAAAGTGTATTTCATGGAGCAAATAGGAATATGTTTGTATATGTATATATATATAATTCCTACACAAATATGGAATATGTTATTAGTATGCCATAATATAAAAATAAATAGTAACAGAAGGAGCCCCGTGGTAATGAGATACTCGACACTTTACATACAACCCCAGTACGCAGTGTTCAGGATGTTGTAGGAACTCACTGCCACAGTCACGATGAAATTCGTTAAACATGACAAGCCCTTTCATATCTGTGTCTTTGCACATGCATCCCGAAAAGCCATTTCTTCTTCCTTCTTCTCTGAATCTATTTATCTGTCTATCTATCTATCTATCTACCCATTAATCATCTATCATCTATCACCTGTTGCTACTCTGTACAGATGAGGACATTATAAAACAGAGAAGGTAAGTGACTTACCCAAACTGAGAGTGACAGAGTTAGGAATAGAGTCAAGTTCTTCTGACACTTAAATCAGCCCCTTTTTGCTCTTCTAGCCTGCCATAGGAATGCACAGGTAGCGGGTCTTCCAGGTTTATCTGTGCAGATGGTGCTCTGAATGATATCCCTGGGAAACTTGTCATAACTCAGTAGATACTCAGTGTAGTTAAGAGAGAATGTGTGTGTGTGTGTGTGTGTGTGTATGTATACACACACACACACACACACACACACACACACACACTATGAGATATCAGAGAGTGTATATATATATGTGTGTATATATATATATTCCCCCCCCGCCCCCCAGAATTTTCATGTATGTACTGGAAAACTTGAATGAGAATTACCTGCTATAAAGGGGAACTGCCATCTTTGGGAGCTTTTGCATCTGAATAAGCAAATTGACATCTGTTCTCTCCTTCTTTCCTTCTGTTACAATGAAGTTGTTTTTTCTTCTAGCTGAGACCAATCTCCTGTGTTTTAAATTGCATCCCCTTCCACCTTCATAGGAAGGATACTTTACCTTTAATTCCTCTTTCTCTTGGATTCTTGTTGTTTTCAATTCAGCAGGCTTAAATCTTTCTAAAACAGTCAAACAACCTTACCACAATCCCCAATCCTTTGTCAGGTCCTTAACTTTCTTCTTGTTCATGTTCAAACTTAAAATCTTCTATTTATTGTCACCTTTTCTTCTTTTCTTCCTCACACCTCATATCTTTCTAATCTGGCTTCTACCCTCAGTACTAAAAATTACTCCTCTTGCTGTGGTTACTAATAACCTCCAGTTTACTAACTCTAGTGGGTATTTTCCCATCCTCCTTCACACGACCTCTTGGTAGCACCCAACACTGCTGGTCAGTCACTCCTTTTGAAATATTGTTTACTCCCATCTTTCTGGTTTCTACTTGGGCTCCTTAATTAGCTTATCCTTATTTATTCCATCTTTGGAGATTCTCAATGTTCAGTCCTGGGTATTAAACACTCACAATGTACTCTCAGTGCTTTACTTCTCAAAAGTCAACTATTGCCACATTTATATCCTCAGTAAAGACCTTTCTTCTGAGTTCTAAGTTTGTATATCCAACTTCTACTTGATGCCTCAAACTGAAAATACCCCAAACTGAATTTGAAGATTTACTCCCAAATCTATTCCTCTCTTAATGTTCCTCTTCTCAAAAAAAGGCACCAATATCCATCTTGTTTAAATCAGAAAGCTTGGATTCATCCTAGACATGTTAAGCTAGGTCTGACCACCAAGATTTATCTGGGTTCAGAGACTGGTAAGAATGACCACTTTTAGAATTGCCTTTTCATCTCTTGGTTGACTTTCATAGTGTATGAAGAGTGCAAAGATGTACACACAAGAGCAAGGATACAAGTTACCATGCACAGTTTTCCATTGGCTCCTTGATATCTCAGAGGCACTCCAAGCTCAGTGGTCAATGTATAGCTCACAAGGAGAGAGGGATCTTCAGTCAGTCAGAGCAGTATGAGCTCTGGGTTTTGTCTTTAATGCCTTGCTGCGAAGTATATGCTAATTTGGGGGGAATATTTCAGTTAAGGATCTACTCTATTTCTTCCGGACGCGCAGGCTCAGCGGCCATGGCTCACGGGCCCAGCCGCTCTGCGGCATGTGGGATCTTCCCG
Source organism: Delphinus delphis (assembly GCF_949987515.2). Lineage (NCBI taxonomy): Eukaryota > Metazoa > Chordata > Mammalia > Artiodactyla > Delphinidae > Delphinus > Delphinus delphis. The sequence goes on from NC_082686.1 coordinate 75,924,880, forward strand.
GACCGGGGCACGAACCTGTGTCCCCTGCATCGGCAGGCGGACTCTCAACCACTGCGCCACCAGGGAAACCCTACCCTATTTCTTATAAGAATATTCTGGAGGTGCCGTGGTTCCATACTTCCACTTTCTATTTTTACTGCCCTGCCACACATCTTCTCTTCCCACATGCAATTAATAATTATGTCAAGACAATTTTATATCCTAAACTACCTTCTGTCTCCAAACACTCTAATCCAAGTCTGTCATCTCTTGATTGGTCTACTGTTGTTACTTCCTAACTTATCTCCCTGCCTAGCTTTCTATCTGTTCTTCCTCTTGCAGTCTTTACTGAGCCTTTAAAATATGGGTTAGATTGTCATCTTTATTCTCCGAAGATTTCAATGTCTTTCCATTACTCCTTGTGAAAGTTAAAGTTTAAAATGTAGGCTTTCCTTCTACAGGGTAATTTTTATAATCCAAAATTTATAATTATAGTATTGGAATACTACAGTTGGGAAATAGTCCATATAAATTATTTAATTATGAATTATAAATGTTACATAATTATAATTTACTTGCTCTAGGTTAGTGATAGCAAAGGAGGGAAAAACAATTCTATTGCTTGGGCAAGCCAGTTGCTTTCTTTCAGTGATATGTGCTTTGGTTTTTATAGCATTGCATTTTGTTATTGCTACAGGCAGTATTGAAGACCACACTAATAATTGGTACGAAAAGGAAACCTATTATTCTTGGACAAAAGGTACATAAAATCAAAGGCTAGATTTGTACAGTGATGTTTAGGTTTTTTAGCTATGTATTTGAAGTTCTGCACCATTGGCATAGATGGGAAAGTGGTGACCAGACTGGGTTATAGATAGACCTCCATATCAGTGGTTTATTGATGGACAAATACAATAAAATTGTACCCTAAACTGTCTTTTCTATGTGTCCCATATTTCTTCTTTTTTGATCCAGAGCTCCTCAGATGACTCTTGCTTTCACACTGCTTCTTCCAGCATGGTCTATAGCATTCTGAATGATTGGGGCACGTCTTGGGCCATGTTTCATACTCCTAATGTCTAAACTCCAGCCACAGTTTCAATGTTTAAACTCACCAAAGTCTTTTGTCTTTGAACCTCTTCTCTTATACTGCTGCCCTTGTGTAGAATGTTATTAATTTCCACTTCCCACATTTTTTTCTTGCCCATCTGCTCCATTAAGCTAATTCCTCCTTGTTCTTGAGGACTCATTCATCGTCAATGTTAAGTCCCGATGGAAGCCATTTTTGACTCCTGTCTTACTTTGTTCAGGCTGCTATAACAGAAATTGCATAAAATGGTTGGCTTAGAAACAACAAACACTTACTTCTGACAGTTCTAGATGCTAGGAAGTCCAAGATCACGGGGTCCGTAGATTCAGTGTCTGGTGAGGGCCTGCTTCCTCACTGATGGTTATCTTCTCCCCGTAACCTCACATGGTTGAAGGGGCAAGGGATCTCTCTGGAGCCTCTTATTAGGGCACGAATCCCATTCATGGCAGAGCCCTCATGACCTATTCACCTCCCAAAGGCCTTGCCTCCTACTATCATTACCTTGCAGGTTAAGATTTCAACATAGAAATTTTGGGAGACACAAACATTCAGCCACAGCAACTCCCTTGAGACTAGGTAAGTTCCATCCTCCACAGCAGCCAGGAGTCCTTCAAAGCACTTCTCATATTTGTAACTAATTCATTATAGACTTATTTAATTAAGTCCTCTCTTTCCTGTTACACGGTCAACTTCACGAGGGCTCTGACCTCAACTGTCTTGTTCACACTTGTATTTCTTGGCATAGTACCAAGGCCAGAGTGTTGGTAGAAGGAAAGACCAGTGTAAGAATGGAAGGAAAGAAGGCAGCAGGCAGCAGGCTTTCGATATAATTTTTGTCTTGCATCTTCCTTTGATAGATATTTTTCAGAACATATGTGGTCTTTGGTTTAACAAACCTCTACTTTGGAGAAATATGTCTGTTAAGATGAGCATAGAGCTGTGCTGTCCAATATGGTAGTCATCAACTCACGTGGCTTTTGAGCACTTGAAAGCGGCTAGTGCAAGTTGAGATGTGTTGTAATTGTAACATACACAGTGGATTTTGAAGACTTGGCATGAAGAAAAAAATCTAAAATATCTCATTAATACTTCTTATGTTGATTACATATTTTAGATATATTAGGTTAAATAAAAATATTGTTAAAATAATTTCAGCCATTTTTCCCTTTCTCAAATATGACTGCTAGAAAATTAAAATTACCCATATGACTTGAATTATATCGTCTTTGGATAGCACTGACTTACAGAACACAGCATTCCTTCCCTTGCTACTCGACCCTGAGGGAGAGGGAAGCCATCCTGGTAATGAGGTAACTGCCTTGAACAGTGTGTGTTCACACACTAAGACATCCAAGGAGTCCTATTTAATCCTTACTAGACAATTAGGGGCTGATTTCCCCAGGTTATATTTGCTGTCCCACTATCATAAATAGACAAGAATTTCTAGACAAGACACCATTTTTGAAATAGCATCATTGTTACCTTCCCATAGTGTTTATAGTTTAGTTTATTTATTTTGTCTTGTGAATTTCTACTCTGATAACCACTATCTCTATATCGTCATCTAGATTCTAGAATGTGGTTTGGAATGTTTTCACTTAAGAAATGAAAGTTAATAAAGTTTCAGACTGTGAAATAGACTGAGAGTTTTCCCAGTGTGAGAGGATGTTGAAGTCAACCGTAAATTATCTCACAACCAATATTAAGTTCCAGAACTCTGAATTCCAAGAAGATGCCAGTCCATTAAGCAAGCAGATGAAATATGCTTTGCTTAAAGGTTTATCTGCAGCACAGTCAATTGTAATTCTTAATAATGAGACAAGAAAGGGAAGCTTGGGCACCTGGAACTGAAACTACACATCACCCACTTAATTATTAGTGGATATTAATTATTATTGCTTAAAGTTGGAACTGATTTAGTGTTCTTACAGATTTCTGGCACAGCCTTTAATTTAAATATTGTTATTAATTTCTGACTATTTTTTCCCCAAGCACTGTGCTATAAAAGATCATTGTTATACATCACTGTGGTGTATGAATCTATTCAAATCTTGGTACTTTGTGGTATCCAATAACTAAAACATAATAAAATCATAAGCCAAAAGCCTTATAATTATCACCGTTATTGTTTTAAAACCATAGAACAAAATATCTAAAAATGATCTTGACAATCCAACTCCTTTAATCTTACCTGAGAAAACTGAAGAATGAAGTGAATTGCCTAAGTGGCAGAGCAAGGATTAGAACTTAAACCTCTGACACCTAGTCCAGTGTTCTTTCTACTAACTTCTGTTAAGAGTATATAGGTGCCAACGTGTAGTGACTAGAAACTAGTATTGTTAAACTGGGTAAATAAGGCCTTAGGTATGTGAAATTTAAGAAAAATCCATGATTATTTATTTGTGTGTGTGTGTGTGTGTGTGTGTGTGATGAATGTGTTATGTGTGTAAAATGTTCCATTCTAGGTAGTACACACTTCGTAAATTTCATTGTTTTGTTGAATATTCCCAAAAGAGCTAAAGTTTTTTAGTGTTCCTTATGTCCTTACTGCAGATATCGGAGTACAAAGGGACATTTTTGACATTTTGCCTAGGTTATCTCCAGAATGTATGTTATAATTTGTATTTATTAGCATGTAATATGGATGGTCATATACACATGTATTTATTACATAGTTGTATGAGAAATGTAGGTATGAGTTACTGAAGCTAGATAAGAAGTGTTTCTGATTCTGCAGAGTGGGGGGAAAGATTAAAAATGCAAGAAAGAACAAATAAATATTATTTTCTTAAGTTAGAATGTACACTTATGCCAGTCAGAGAATGTTCTTAGAGAGCTATTTTGCTAAAATGTAAAAAATGAATGCTTTCTCTATTGCTTTTAGAAATCTTGAATTTAAGCTTACCAAAATTATATTTATCCATAATCAGGGATTTATCTATTCAGTTTCTAACTGCAAAGTAGTTGTGTCCATATCTTTGAATTTTTAGAAAAACGATTTTAATATTTAGGAAAAAGGGTTCTGATAGAATTTTGATGAATATATAATACAAGAAAAGTCATCTTGCACTGGGGCTCTACTCCCTCACTTGTAAAATAAAGAAGGGGAATAAGAATTGTTTTCCCAGCTGGGGGTTTGCAGTCCTCTAGGAAAAATGATATCTGTTTATATGTATTATTTTCCTTAAAGCAATCAAATGTATGATTTAAAAAATTATTTTTCCTTTAGGATTTAAAGTTTGGGAACATATAATTAATGAGCTCCCCACTGTACTCCCATCTCCTTGCTTAGTTCCTGGCTCTGTTAGGCTCTCAATTACTGAATGAATATGTTTGACACACAGAAGGGATAAGATAGGTGTGCTTGTGACTTTAGTCCTTAAAGGTGTTTCTTGGTTTTCTCTTATTTGACTTCACAGTTCTAACTACAGTGATTGTCCTGAAGATTACACAGTTTTAATGTTATCCCCATAATGTACCATTTGTTAAAGATAGCAGGTGTAGGAAACATTGATGTTGAAATGATAAGACTCTGAGTATTATAATCTGAGCTGTTACAAAAGGACTCTGCTTTCCATTTAAAAATAGATGGTTCTGCTGGAGAGAGTATAACAACAACAGCAAAAATTAAAATGCATAGTTGAGCTGAAAACCAAAGAGGGGAACTCCTCAGCTGCCAGAAATGAAGAGGGTATTTATATGCATGGAGATGAACAGGAACTGATTTCATGTGCTTCAGGGGGGGATTATAGAAACAGACATGGCCATCAGTAGTTGGGCACTGGGTTTAGCCCTCATGCAGGCCACAGGAGATGAGGCCTCAGGCCTGTATTAGGCAGACAGGGACCTGTAACACAGACACTGCTCTTCCTGAGAAATGGTGAGTTAGAAAAACTTTCCACCTGCCAAGGAAAACTGAAAGGAGCTTGATGCCCACCTAAGGAGCAGGTGGAAAGTGTTGCCTGTAAGGAATTAGAAACTTTGACCTGGACCACTTCCTGGGTGTGGTCTGAAATCAAATCATAAAAATATTAACAATATCTCCCTGTTAAGCAGGAATTCCAGTCTGAGAAGTTAATATAAAAACTTACAGTAGTTAGAAATCCACAAAGTATTATGGGAGGCCATTGTCAACCCTTCTTGAAGGTTTCACAGTCCAAGGAAGCCCAAAACAACTCCCTTTGAAGAAAATCTTATTGTCAAATAATAGAAACCACACAAGGATAGAACACAACAAATTGAAGAATTCTTATCCCTAAATTCTAGATACTAGATCAATCTGAACTAAATTTTAAATTAAGAATATTTTAAACATTTAATAATTAAAAGAAGCAGAACTATAAGCAGGAACAGAACAGTATGGGAAAAAAGTAGGGTAAAAATATAAAAATAGGGCTTCCCTGGTGGCTCAGTGGTTGAGAGTCCGCCTGCCGATGCAGGGGACACGGGTTCGTGCCCCGGTCCGGGAAGATCCCACATGCCGGGAAGATCCCTCACGGATAGGCCTGTGAGCCATGGCCGCTGAGCCTGCATGTCCGGAGCCTGTGCTCCACAAAGGGAGAGGCCATAGCAGTGAGACACCCGCGTACCGCAAAAAAAAAAAAAAAAAAAAAAAAAAAAAAAATATATATATATATATGTAATTATATAGTAATTGCAATGGTAGGAAAAAAGTCTATACATGTGTTCAAAAGCAAGCTATACACAAAAGAAGAGAAAATGTTTGAGTTGGAAATGAAATCAAAGAAATCACTCAGAATCAGAGAGGTGGAAAACATTGAATGAGAATTTAAGATATATAGGGTATATAAGGAGAAGTTCCAACATGCATGATATAGTAGTTCTGGAAAATAAAAAGACAATGTTAGATCATCTAAAATTAAAAAGACTGAAACAAAATTTTCAGAACTGAAAAATTCATGTGACCTTATCCCATCAAGTTCTTAAAAAAATTCCCACTTGGAATTGTAGTAAAACCATATTACAATGAAGATAAAATATGTTAAAAGTGACCAGAGAAAAAATATTTAACTACAAATGATAGATAGGTAGACCTACTGCAGACATATCAGCAATAATGGTTGCTAGAAGACAATAGGATATTATTTTCTGAATGCTGAGGGAAAATAAACATCATTTGATTCAGTATATGCATTCAACTATAATTCAAGAGAGAGAGAGAAACAAATGGTATAAACTAAGAAATGTAACCATTTATAGATTCTCATTGGTTCACAAAGAGCAGGTTGAATCTAGAGGGAAGAAGGGGTGAGCAAAAAATATGGAATACATAATCATTGAAAAAGATCCTGTGGCAAGCCTTTCATGGGCTTAAAAAGAAGCTAGAGCTCTATTCAGTGATAGGAGTGGGAGGATTTCAGAGTTTGAAGGAGGTGCTTGCAGTATTTGGTAGGAGCTTAATGATAACAATTATACTTGGATTTTGCTAAAGTTAAATATGTAAGTGTAACCACTAAATTAATAGAAATAGAGTGTGATTTCCAAATCAAGATAAGGGGGAAAATCAGAGAGCAAACAAAACTAAATCAATCCAACTGAAAGAACATAAGGATAAGTAAAGAAGCAAAGAAAGGCATTGTAAATAGAAAACACAAACTAAGATGATAGAAATAAAAACAACTAAATCAGAAATGACAATGAATGAAAAGTGATTATAGTCATCTATTAAAGATCAGATGAAAATTGAAAATTCAAACATATAATGCTTATATAATGTTGACAGAGATAATCAGATTGCTGAATGATATGTACGGCATGATACTTTTTATGTAAAAATGTACAATACACAAAATAGCAGTGCATATTTTTAGGAGATACATAAAGAGGGAGTAAAGGAACAAACATATGAACAAGAAAACTACACATAAACCAAATTCAGAAATGTAGTTGGGTCTGGTCAGGAAAAGTAATGGAATGGAATTAAGAAGATGACTAGAATGTTTTAATTACATAAAAAGATTGGAGGCAATTATGGAAAATGTTAGTGTTTGTTAAATGTGGATGCTGAGTTCATGGATACTCAAGAGGCAGTAGAGAATGGTAGCTTGCACTGTGGGTTCTGGAGCCAGCCTTCCTGAACTCAAATCCTAAAGTCCTTTTACTTAATGAATTGTGGGACCTTGGGCAATTACTTCACTTCTTTGTATCTAAATCTCATCATTGTAAAATGAGGAAAAAGAAACAAACAAAAAACAAACAAACAAAAACCTTGTAGGGCTGTTGTAAATGTTGAATGAGTAAATGCTTTGCGTGGGAATTTCACAGTCCCTGGTTCATGGTTACACACTTGTTGAGGGCTATTGCTATCTCTCTATTTTTCACATGTTTGAAATATTTATTTCATGTTAAAAAGAGAATTCAAAGAAATGAATTAATGAGCATGTACAATTATAATAAATCTGCAAATTGTAATCAAGATAATCTACACCGAAACTTAAAGTCACTGATCAGAATTCTTATATGACGCATCAAAAAGTTTCTAGAGCCTCAATGCAAAGTTAAAAGAGAAAATCTCATGAACATTCTATCTAATTTGGTTTCCCATTTATGACAATAAAGATGATCCACATGCAGAATGGGTTTTATGTGGATACTTGCAAAGAGCTTCACATTTATTCTCCTAACTTGTCATTTAGAAACAAAACACAGAAATTCTAAAATTAAGCCAGTTTTTTATAGAACAAACTGCAGGATTTTGAAGCATCACACAAAAAATGAATTTTTTTTCTGTAAAAGAAAATGAATTTTTGGTTCTGTAACACATAGGTAAAATTTAATGTATGCTTTAATGTTTATTTGTTTTTCCAAACGAACATATGACAATTTAAAATTTTATTTGTTGACAAATCATGCCTTTTGTTACTAGAATGTGTCATATACCTATGGGGAACCATTGACAATTTTAAAAATAAGTGATGGGTATTAAAGTCAAGCTGACCTCCTCTGCAAAGTTTGGGGGAATCATTAGCTATGGATAGATCAATCCCTGCGGTACTGAACCCTGAAGTATGCTTCTTGGCGTTGGCCAGGAGAGAGTCAGGCAGGCTTTTTTTTTTTTTTTTTTTGGACATGGGTGTTTGGAATTAGAGTGGCCACGCTTGTCTGAAACCACAGGTTCGTATCTGTGTCCAGGGAATTTTTCATCTATGCGTTTGTAATGGCCCCTCATAATCAGTCACAGTGACAATTCCTTGTACCTGTTTCAGTTGCTTTCAAGTTGTCCCCAAGAGCCTCCAAATTGAATTTGAGGTATAGCGTGCAATCCATATTTACATCACAAGTATACCAACCACATTTGATAACTATTTCTACTTCTTTTTTGTGTATGGTTATATCAGGTAATAATTTAATTGCATTATTATGCCTTGTGTAATTATATTTTAAATGGAATTTTAGCAATCATTATTAATATACGGTGGTGAGAGATGTAATCTCTCTAAAATCTATTAAAAATACTTTCTCCATTTTCAGTTTTACTTCATTGCAAACAACTTGTATCTATTTCTACTTGTGAGTCCCTTACGTTTCTGGGATCCTAAACTTCTAGCCACTGAATTGTTCAAAGCCGTCATTTTATATATGAAACCTGAAGCCTAGAGAGAGGAAACCAGCACGTTGAACAAATATGTGTTGGCTTCCTACGTTGTGTTGGTGGCACTATGCTAAATAAATACTGGGCATATTACGATGGCTAAAACTAACATGGCCTCACCCTCATGGGTGCTACAGTCTAGAGGAGGAAATAAATATTAAGGAAGTAAAGAAAAATAGATATCTAATTACAAATTGGGATATATGTTAGGAAGGGGGAAAACATAGTGTGTTGATAGAGAATCTGAATCTGAATATGAAGGCAGACTTAGATGGGGAGCCTAGACAAGACCTCTGTGGAGTGACATTTAAGCTAAAACTTGTATTTCTCTTAGGACGAAATCAATCCAGGCAGAGGGAAATGCATGTGCAAAGATCCTTCGATCTGAAGAGAAAGGCGTGTGTGCCTAGCTAGAGCTTGGTGAGCCAGGGAGAGAGTAAATTGAGATGGTGATGGAATGGTAAACAAGGAGCCACATGGTGCAAAGCTCTCCAGGCCATGCTAAGGGTTTGACATTTTACTGTAAATGAAATGGAAGCTATTAAAGGGTTTAAGCAGGAGAGTGACATGATCCAATTTATGCTGTAAAATATTACCTCCACCGTAGTGTGGTTTGGAAGGGAAATAGGGTAAGAGTGTTAAGTGAGTGTTGGAGGAATCTAGCTGGGAGCTGTGATGGCCTCCACCAAGGTGGTGACGGTGGGGATGGAGAGTAGCCAGCTGCTGGGAACAGACCCCTGGCGCATACTTCCCATTGCACCATCCTGCCTGGCCTGAGCTTGCAGCAGAGTCGAAGCTGATTGATGTGCTGTTGGAGCTCTAAACTGCTTGTTTGCAGAAAGTATTATTACCTCTTCAACTCACTCTGGTTGACTCTGCAGATTTTTCTTGGTGGATGCTATAAAAAAGATGACAGAAGATCACATTTTACAACAATGGCATTTTACCTGCAGATAATTTAGATTTGTGGTGTATGAGGGAATTCCCCAGGCTTGCCAATTTGGATGAAAAGATTTCCTCTGAGACACAGGACAGTTTTAGGACAAGTCCAACATCCTGCAGTTTCTCTGATGTCAGGGAACTGTCATGCCTGTGCTGTCCTGTTCATTTATTTCTGGTGCCAAAAGATGTGTCTATGAAAAAGAGGCCTTAAGACTAACTGAGAAGATTTTTTTCTATGCCAAGTGAGGATGCTGTTATTATAGAAGACTATTTGGATGAATGGAGGTGTCTATAGTTTTCTCCCACTTTTGTACCGGGAGGCCAAAAGCTTTTAACTCCAGCTTAGTGTTTGCTGTTTATTCTAGGTCCCTTGCTTCATAGGTTTCTACCATTTTTGTGGGCTGATCACCATAAAGGAAGAAGAGAGAAGTATCAGCATGTTAGATTTCTTCAAGAAGCAACTGATGGTTAGCAATGAGAAGGTGTAAAGAGCAAAGAGTTCTGGCTTCAACACCTGGTTCTGGCATTTATTACCTCTGTGATTTAGAGCAAGTGACTTAACCTCTGTAAGCCTCAGTTTCCTAATCTATAAAAAAACGCCCAATGTCTGCCTTCAGTTATTTCTGTGACAATTTAAAGGGATAATCCACGTAAAGCACTTGGTATGTGGTATATACTTGACAAATGTTATCTGTGAATAAAACTCAGGAGAGGGCTTCCCTGGTGGCGCAGTGGTTGAGAGTCCGCCTGCCGATGCAGGGGACACGGGTTCGTGCCCCGGTCCGGGAAGATCCCACATGCCGTGGAGCGGCTGGGCCCGTGAGCCATGGCCGCTGAGCCTGCGCGTCCGGAGCCTGTGCTCCGCAACGGGAGAGGCCACAACAGTGAGAGGCCCACGTACCACAAAAAAACAAAAACTAAAACAAAAAAAAACTCAGGAGAATTTGCCCATGGCTACTGCTCCTAACCATGAGTCTTCCAAACCACATAAATTCTATCAGAAAGTTAATCTACCCCACAAGCAAGGCCACTTGCTGGTTATAGAACATGCTACAATGTGTATTCTTTAAAAAACAATTTAAAAAAATTTTTATACTATTTTTAAAGGTTACTTTCTATTTACAGTTATTACAAAATATTAGCTCTATTCCCCGCGTTGTACAATATGTCCTTAAGTCTATCTTATACCCAGTAGTTTGTGCCTCCCATTCCACACCCCTATATTACCCCCCATCCCACTGGTGTAATGTGTATTCTTAATTCCTTAGAACAGCCTTCAGAAGCAGGTCCTAGTCATTCAAACAGTTTCACAAGAAGCAAAGTATACCTGTGTATAAAGAAATGAAATAGCTTTCTGGATACCACACAGCTCATTTGGGATAAAGCCAGGATACCTGTGAGAGGATGAAAAATGGTTTTCATTTAAAGGGGTGCAGCACAGAAGGATCATGATGTATTAAAGAGCCCCGACTCCAGGGATTGGAAGACATGCTTTCATGGGTTTCCCCTCTCTCTGGTGTTCTGCTTCTTCATCTGTAGAATTAGATCATCCTGAAGGGCTTTTCTGGTTCTAAAATCTTCAGATTCTAGGATTTTCAAGTGTGAAATACCTTGTGGTTTTCATCCTCCATAGCTCATTCATGAATTGCCTGGAAGACGAGGTCCATTTCTTGGATGACAGTCTGAGAAAAACCAAGGGGCTGTGACTCAGTGAGGTTGACCAGAATCAAACTCCCCTTCATGAACGGAAATCCTTAGAAAGGCAAAGAAGTCATTTGGCTTCCTAGGAATGCTCACATTAAGCTTTTTCCACCCTCATTTTCCATGATATTCTACACTGACACAGGGCTTTCTTAGAAGCCTAATGATAGACTTGGATTTAGGGAAGGAGAGGTCACACATTTTTTCCAGAGCTGAAGAGACTCTACACGTCCTGTCACCTACCAGGTCCCACCAAGCACCAGTCCTCAGGCTGATGTCTTCTCTCCATCCTCATTGCCACTGCCTACCTAAGGCCTTATTATATGTCACAGCTTCCTATGTGGCTTCCACAACCACAGCACCACCCACCCTAAGTCATCCTTCTCTATTGTTCCCCAGTATGGCTTTCTAAAATACTGCCCTCATAATTTATCCCCAGGCTTAAAATCCTTCAGTTTCCCTATCGTCTGATGCAGTGGTCCCTAATGCTTCTCTTCTCTGAAGTGAGCGGGGCAAGACAAACTTTTGTCATGTGGGTATTTTAATTTTTGTGTGGGTTTAGTATTGGTCCTTTTTAAACATTTGAACTTTCATTTACAATATATGCATAATATATGGTATTTATAAATTACCTGCATGTAGTTTATAAATAATAAATACACATACATGTGTTACCAAAATTCAGGTCTGCCTCCTTGCTGCTTGAAAGCCAATATGTGAGACGCAAGGTTGGTGGAAAGGAAAGTTTGCTTTCTTTTTTTTTTAAATCTTATTTGTAAGTTTGGATTTTCTTTTTTTTTTTAAATTTTATTGGAGTAGAGTTGATTTACAATGTGATGTTAGTTTCAGGTGTACAGCAAAGTGACTCAGTTATACATATACATATATCCGTTCTTTTTCAGATTCTTTCCCCATACAGGTTATTACAGAATATTGAGTGATATTCTGTGTTATACATTAGGTCCTTGTTGGTTATCTATCTTATAGTAGTTTATGTATGTTAATACCAAGCTCCTGGTTTATCCCTCCCCGCAACGTTTCCCTTTCGGTAACCATAAGTTTGTTTGGAAAGTTTGCTTTATTTCAGAGGCTGGCAACTGGGGGAGAGGGCAGGCTCATGTCCAAAGGCCAACTGCCCCCTGACAATCAGTAGGCAAGAGCTTTTAAAGGGGAGATTCAGGGGTGTATGGGCAGAGGGAGGGAGCTACATGTAGAAAAGACACAGCTCTGACAATCGTCTTGAAGTTAGTCATGTGGTGGTCTGATCAGTGTCATCTTGATTGTTTTAAGTTCAGTTCCAGGGTTGGTTTGAGTTCAGTCCCAGGTGCCTTCAGTTCCAGGGTTGTTTTTTTCCCATTTCTTTGAGGCCAGTTCTCGGAATGGTGGCAGCTTATGTCATGGCTACAGTCTGGTCATCATGCAGTTAACTTGTTCCACCTGGTGGGAGTTTCAGTCTCTACAAAACAGCTCACAGGATATGGCTCAGAGTACTATCTGTAGCCCTTGAGGAGAAACTAAAAGTCCTTGACTTTATTTAATGACTAAGCTATTATTATTTGGTCTTGTTTGACTGCTTTTCCTTTGTTTCTATATTTTCTCATTTCTCTGATTACATTTCTTCTTTGACTAAATTTTTCTACAGACAAGGCAGAGGACATGGGAGGGTGGGGTTCTGTCCTGGGAAGGCCTCAAGAGTGTCCTGCTCCATTTCATATGGAGGCTGTAGATTTAACAGATGGAGATGTATGCTCAAAAGAGTTTGGAGATCATTGGTTTAAAAGGTAAACTTTAGGGGCTTCCCTGGTGGCGCAGTGGTTGAGAGTCCACCTGCCGATGCAGGGGACACGGGTTTGTGCCCCAGTCCGGGAAGATCCCACATGCTGCGGAGTGGCTGGGCCCGTAAGCCATGGCCGCTGAGCCTGCACGTCCGGAGCCTGTGCTCCGCAACGGGAGAGGCCACAACAGTGAGAGGCCCGCGTACCGCAAAAAAAAAAAAAAAAAAAAAAAAAAAGGTAAACTTTATTAGCTTTGCTTAAAGAACCTCAAGTGTCCTGGGACCATATTTCCCTTCTGCTGTCACCTCCAGCCACTGCGTGCACCCTCTTATTTCCCCACACCCTGGCCATGCCAGTGTGCTTGCCCAGTCTCTGAACATGCTGTTTGTGTGCCCCATGGGGCTGCCCCTCCTGCTTATGCTGCTCAAAGCACAACTGCCCTGCCTGTTCAAGGCCAAGTCTAAAATGTTGCTTCATCTTTGAAGCCTTTCTTAACTGCTTCTTGTCCCAGAAGTCATCATCCCAGGTAAAGTTAGCACCCGTGCTCTGTGATTCCATGGCATTTTGTTTGTTCCTCTAGGAAAGCACTTTCCATGTTCACTGGGTATGGTTAGTTGTGTGTGCCTCTCAGTGAGGAGGCCATGGGTGCCTTCAAGGCAGGAATTGCATCTTACTCAGCTTTGTACCCAGCACCTAGTACACGTTGGAAGTCAGTAAATGGTAGTTGAGTTATTTTAAATTTTCATGAGCATCTTTTTTTTTGGTTTGTTTTTTGGGTTTTTTTTTGCGGTACATGGGCCTCTCACTGTTGTGGCCTCACCCATTGCGGAGCACAGGCTCCGGACACGCAGACTCAGCGGCCATGGCTCACGGGCCCAGCCGCTCCGCGGCATGTGGGATCTTCCCGGACCGGGACACGAACCCATGTCCCCTGCATTGGCAGGCGGACTCGCAACCACGGCGCCACCAGGGAAGCCCCATGAGCATCTTATAGAGAGGAAGCTGGGAGGGAGGGGGTTAATGGTATGAGGAATAAAATTGGCTCAGCACAGAAACCCCATCCTGATGGGCATTTCCCTGCCCTGCTTCTCCCGCCTCCCCCAGCTCAGACTGGTTTAGTGAAGAGGATATTCTGGAAAAAGCGTGTCCTTCTTTCCTTTTAGCTTTGAGGCAGCATGAAGGTTAAGGATTGCCCGTCTCAAGGTCACTTGATTCCCGCTGAACAGGGCTTTGGAGACTGTTCAGTTTATGGAGAATGCCGCTGTGCTTGTCAACTGTGTTCAATGTGGAGGGGCTGAGTCGAGACTGAAAATGGAAAGAAAGGCACTGAAGGCTGGAGGCATGATATTCAAAGGCTATAAACATCTTTCTTACAAATGAGGAGCTCCTCTAAAAGTCACGGGTCACAGTGGAAAATCCCAGATATAACTTATCTCCTTTCTATCCACATACACATACCTCTCACCTACCCGGTGCCTGGCACTGTGCTACGTACTGGGACAGGGTCATGAATCATTCAAGGTCCTTGCCCTTGAGGAGCTGTACCTAGTTCAGCAGAGACAGATCATATGCAAACAGCTGTAACAGTGTAGGGAGTCCTCTCCTAGCCTGTGCCTGAGGGAGCTGTGCAGAGGGAGTGATTAATTTAGCCTCAGGGTGTTAGGGAAGGCCCGGTGGAAGACAGCTGAACCTGGAAGACTGAGGAGGAATTCTGGGCAGAGAGAAGGCAGGGCATGGGATATGCGTTTCAGGCAGAGGGAACTACATCGGCAAGGGTCTAGAGCAAGAGATGGCCAGCTTTTTCTGGAAAGGGCCTGTTAGTAAATATTTCAGGCTTTTCAGGCTGTAGGGTCTCCATTGCAACTACTCATCTCTGTTGTTGTAGCACAAAAGTAGCCAGGGGCAAATGTGTGAATGAAGGCGCACAGGCTGTGTTCCAATAAAACTTTATTTACAGAATTGGCAGCGACAGGACTGTAGTTTGCCAACTCCTGGTCGAGAGGAGGATCTTCAGAGAGCCTCTCGTCTGCTGGTTCCCAGTCTTTTCAAGCATTAGGATTACTTTGCATCTGCTAGTCCCTGTTTCCGATGCTCTTAGCTATTACTCCACGGCTCTTCATCAGGTCTTGGTGAAGTCCACTTCTAACCACGCTGTTCACAACACATCCATCCCCTGGACCCTCCATCCTTTTTCATCGCTTTCATTTTCATCATGGCACCTATACGAAAACTCTTATGTATGAACTGTTTGTTTACTTCTTGTCTTTCCTGCTGGAATGTAAGCTTCATGGCTTGTTCTCTGTTGTATTCAGTGCTGTGCTGGATCCTGGAGCCTGGGATGCTCATTTCTTCTGCTCCAGCTCTGCATCCACTGAGGTCAAATGATAGTTTTAAATCAGCCATGATGGGAAGATTTACCCTGTGGAAATCAGTCCCATGGAAATCAGGTTTGGGGCATTTTTTAAAAAAGAGCTGTTTTATGAGCATATCACTGGTTCTCCCCTCTACCTAGAATACCCACCAGAAAGTCTGGTGCTCGGTAAATACTTGATTTTTTAATAAAACGTGCTACCAGTATCTGCTGATTGAGAAAATAGATCTCCGCTTATAGATGCAGAATCCTTTTGCCATTATTAGTGCTTCACAGGGATTTCCATGTCCCTTAGATGGGTAACTGCTGAGGGCACCATCACCTTCACTTGACCTATGGGAAGACTGAGGACTCACGACAGGACGTGGTAATCATTTTTTTTTTTTTTTTGCCGGTACGCGCGGGCCTCTCACTGTTGTGGCCTCTCCTGTTGCAGAGCACAGGCTCTGGACGCGCAGGCTCAGCGGCCATGGCTCACGGGACCAGCCGCTCCGCGGCATGTGGGATCTTCCCGGACCGGGGCACGAACCTGTGTCCCCTGCATCGGCAGGTGGACTCTCAACCACTGCGCCACCAGGGAAGCCCAGGACGTGGTAATCTTTACCCCATAGAGCAGACAGATTCTGCTAGGCCATGATGTCACATCTCCGCCTTATTCGCTACAGTCCCCCGAGTGAATGTGGGGTCTCAGGTCTGTGTCTCTTTTACTAAACAACAAGTATTTTTAATGAATTCCCCCAGTTTAGTGTGATTGTCATTTCTGCAGAGTGTTCAAAAGTCCAGATAAGTTCTATCCTCTTTCACCTGTGTTACTGTATCCTTTTCCCATTTGTCTGGGGCTTTGATTTATGGTATGTAAATGTGCCCTAGTCTATACCCTTTAGCTGTGATTATCATAAATATATCTGTTGATGAACAGTCTCCTACCCTGACAATCTAATTTTAAATCTGCAGTGGTATGAAGCCCAGAAGCACTTGACAAGAATCACAGTTTAACAGCCTCTTCGATCTCCGTTCCTTTAAGTGGGCAACATTAAACCTTGATACCAAGGGTCTGGTTTGTAAGCTCACAGAAACTGATTAAAAAGCCCCATCAAATTACTACACAATGCATGCTTAACTTTTACAAAGTACTCTCCTTTTGCAGGATGCCTGCTAAACAGTCTTTTCAATTCCCTGTCCTAAGCACACACTAAGAAACAGAAACGTGAACTTGTATTTAACGGCCATCTGGCTTATCTCAAAGCTTTCCAGGACCTCAGGGCTAGAAAGAACCTTGCATTGCCATGCAGAATGCCTTTGCTTTCAGAGATATCTGTGTCCTTCATAGCTGTCCTGACCTGTAGTTTTTTCCGCTTCTCTCTGTTTGCTTCTGTCCAGTGATGGAGAACTCACTCTTTCCTTAGGCAGCCTGTTTTCTTTTTGGATACAGTTTACAGAAAGTTCATTTTTACCTGCCTCCCTGTAGCGTTCAGCCATCGGCCCTAGTTCTATCCCTGTGGAGCTACTAGAACAAATTGGCCTCTTCTTGCTTCTGTCTCCTCTTCTGTCTTCTTACTTCTAATCTCAAGAAAGTGGGGACAGCTCTCACGTCCCCTGCATCCTCCTTTCTCCAGGCTGCATATCGACTGTCCGTTCAGCCATTCTTCCTATGACAGTCCTTTGTACCACCCTCTTTATTTTGCTCCTCTTCCTCTGGACATGTTCCAGTTTTGCCGGTGTCTTTCTTAAAGTGACTGAACAGTGCTGGCGAACAGCTGGGACCATAGAATGTTACGCTAGACTGCCTCTTCACTTACTAGTCCCGTAAGCTATAGGGTAAGTGATGTAGCTTCTCTGAATCTCGATAATCTCACCTGACAAATGAGGAAAAGTACCTTACACATTAAGTTGTTGTGAATACCAGATACGACTGTAGTGAAATCATTGGGGGAGTGCCTGGTACAAAGTAGATGGGTTCATAATACAGCCATTGTTATTATAATAAATACTATTAATTCTCTGGATATAGCTCATAATAAAGTTTGGATCATATATATATATATATATATATATATATATATTTTTTTTTTTTTTTTTTTTTTTTTTTTTTTGCGGTACACGGGCGTCTCACTGTTGTGGCCTCTCCCATTGCGGAGCACAGGCTCCGGACGCGCAGGCTCAGCGGCCATGGCTCACGGGCCCAGCTGCTCCGTGGCATGTGGGATCTTCCCGGACCGGGGCACGAACCCGTGTCCCCTGCATTGGCAGGAGGACTCTCAACCACTGCGCCACCAGGAAAGCCCTATATTTTTCATTTTAGATTGGAGTTTACATGGGGGCACTTTCTGTAAGTTTAGGTGCAAATGTTGAATAGGGTGGCCCTAGATAAACACAGTGCAATTGTAGTATCTCATATATATATGCATGTGTATAAAATATGTCGATATTAAATACATATTTCTTGCACGGTTTCCTAGGACTCCTTTCCTTTGTCACTCCACTTCAGTAACTGATGCACAGCTAGGTGCTCCTGCCTCTCCTTGTCATGTCTTCTCTAGCTTCTTGCCCCCCGGTCCTGCAGCTTGCACAAGATATACACAGATTATGTCTTGGCTGCTCTTTGGGAAGGAAAGGACAGTGTTCATTCAGTATATCAGAGACGAGTCTTTTCCTAACTCATCCGTGTGTTGGCTGGATGACCTTGGACAAGACATTTTCCCTCTGAGGCTCAGTTTTTCTTTTTTATCTTTGAACTTGATGAAGGAAGGTATTTTGATGCAGGAAGGTATTGGATTCTGAGTTCCTTTCCAATTCTAAAATTCACTCTGTTTTCTACAATCTAGTATTCATTTTGAGATGTGTGATTAGGCTTCCTTGGCTCTGTCTGTGTTCTGGTTTCCAGCGTGTACCTAGGTAAGCACTACACTTTAAGGCAGTACACTTTAAGGCAGCAGGAATGTCTAGGTAATTCCTTCAGGTCTCAGCTTTTCTGAGTGGCTTTGAAGTCAAACCTTCTGCGGAAATTGCCACGTCATCCTGAAGGGAAGCGGTGCTGAACGTGAGTTCCTATGCTTTACCTTCTCTCTCACCAACCTCTTTGAAGGTAAAATTTCTTACTTGCTTTTGTGGCTCTAATTATTATTTTTAATCAACTTTTTATTTGAAAATGGTTTTACATTTACAGAAAAGTGAAGCCTACACCCAGTTTCCCATATGAACATCTTACATTCGTTTGGTATGTTTGTGACAATTAGTGAATCAGTATTGATACCTTATGAATAATTAAAGTCCGTACTTTATTCAGATGTCCTCAGCTTTTTACCTCATGTCCTTTTTCAGTTCCAGGGGCCCATCTAAGGTGCATTACATTTAGTTGTCTTATGTCCTTAGGCTCCTCTTGGCTATGACATTTTCTCAGGATTTTTTTGAATTTTTGACAGTTTCGAGGGGTACTAGTCAGTTGTTTTGTAGAATGTTCTATAGTTGAGATTTGTTTGATGTTTTTCTGATGATTAGACTGGGGTTATGGGTTTTGGGGAGGAAGATCACAGAGGTAAAGTGTCATTCTCATTACAGCATATCAAAGATATCAAGGCTATCAGCATGATTTATGACTGTGGACCTTAACCTTGACCCCCGGCTCAGGTAGCATTTTTCTTATCAGGTTTCTGCACTGTGAAGTTACTCTCCACCCCTGTACCCCCTTTTCATATTCTCTTAGGAAGGATGTCACTATGTACAACCACTGCTAGATCTTATTCACCTAACTGTCCAAGGTGGGTATTTCTGATGGCTGTTGTCTTTTCTTCCACCAGAATTCTCCTATTTTGTTGACATCTCCTAGGGCTTTATCATCTAAATCCAGCCAGCGTTAAGGAAGAGAAAATGTGGAGGATAATGTTTGCTTTTAAAAGCCTTGGCCTGAAAATGGCACACATCACTTCCACTTAACATTCCATATGACACTCATTCATCTGCCAAACCTAACTGCAAGGGAGGCTAGGACATATGGTCTAGCTGGGTGCCCAGGAAAAAGAGGAAATGGATTTTAGAGAAAATCTAGCAGTATTTGCTCTACTACTTTAGAGTACAGAAGGGAACAAACTAAACCAATGTCTTACCATCATCAAATAATATAGCCATTGCCTCATAAAAAAATGAAAAAATAATGGAAAAACATAATCTTCGAATCAAGGAGAGTCATATAAATTGAAAATAAAATTAGCTTAATAAAAAACTTACTCTGTTGGCCATATTTTTCTTACTTCACTGTTTACCTGTGAACATTTGTTGAGAATAGGCACTTACCTGTGTGTCAGCATTTGCAAAACTCTGCTGTAAATTATGCCTATACCAGATTCTGCATCATTCCCAAAGTCTGCCATGCTGTTTTCTCCTTCATCCATTGTTTTTCTGGAATGGCCTTCCTCTGGTTTCTTTGCCTATGAAAATGCTATTCACTCCTCAAGTGACAGGTGAGGTGCCTTCATCTAACTTCGAGACAGAATTCGTCCCTTTGCTCCTTGTGACATCACGTCACTTTGCTTCCATTCATCATTTAACAGCTATCTCCCACTATGTATACATATGTTTCATGCATTAGACTGGGTGCTCCCTGAGGACAGCACAGGTTTTATTAATCTGTTAGATGCCTAAGCATGGTCTGAAAAATAAAAAGCGTGTTTTGTTGAATGCACTCAGGATGCTAGATATCCCAGAAAGTGGTCTCATTTTTTTTAAACCCCTTTCTTTAAAATACAACAAAACATTTTTTTTCCCCCCAATTATAAAAGTGATCCTCCCTTATGATAGACAAGCCTTCCTGGTGGAGGTGATCTAGAGCTGAGCCTGGAAAGGCTGATAGGATTTGATAATAATAAAGGTATAGTCCTGTCAGGCAGGCTATACTGCTTTCCATGACACATCCTAGGTTCAGGGCGTTTGTTTAATAGATGGTCAGGGCTCCTTTGAAACAGCTATAGTGTAAAACATTCACTTTCATAGATCATCACATAATTAAAACTCAGACTCTGAGCTTGTTCTGCACTGCGCTTGGGTGGTGGGGCTTGGTGAACAGCCGTATGCTCATTATCTTGAACAGGAGTTACCAACCTGAATTCCCAGGGTCCCAACAGGGGGATAGCTTCACCGTAGCAAAAGGAGTGTTTAATTACAGCTACAGAAAGTGGAGCGTGAAAAAAAAACCAAACAATCATTTTCAGGCTTTAATGATTCAGCTGCCATGCATCTCATTACCTATCAAAACATGACTTCTTAAAGTGACCTTATCAAGTTTATTAGAGATAAAGTATGAATTATATGACAGTTGTTCCTTTCCTTCCTTCTATCCTTTGCTATCCTCTACTCTTAATCTTTTGGTTACTTTAGTGACTTTACAAGCTCAATATTTTACTAAAACATGAATCAGCAAAGTCTATTTGTAAAATACTTCCTTTGGTTTACTTACACTGTTTCCTCAATTTTCAGGGTTGAAAAATTAGACCTTAATTAGGATTTATATTTTTATGGTTTTTTTATTTCATATTATCACATTTATTTATTCATCTGAAATTCTAAATTATTATAGTTAGCGTAGAAATTATTTTTTCCCATTACACAGATAGGAAAACAGCCTCAGATACTAAGTGACTTGCTCAGGACCCCACAGCAACTGTGGTTCAAAGCTGGGTCTCCTGATTGCACATCTAGAGCTGAACGTACCACATTAGCATCTGCCTGTCAACCACTTAGCCTTGTGGCAGAGGCTCACACATTCTTTTATTTCTCCTAATTATAAAAGTGACCCACACTTATGATAGCCAAGTCTTCCTGAGAAGGTGATCTGGAACTAAGCCTGGGAAGGTTGGTAGGGCTTAACAGATGGTAGGGGTACAGGATATTTTTTTGCAGTGTGGTTAACTAGCTACATGCTTCTCTGACATGTCCCTTGGGGGTCAGGGGCATGGAGACAACACATTGAGAATGAATCCATGCCTTGATTTCTGGCACTACTTAGAGGAGAAGATTCTCAGATCAAAGAGACTTTAAGTCAAAGGTACTCAAATTATAAATACACTGAATTTATGTAACCACAGTAATAATACATAGTTATTAATCAGAATGCCTAATTTCCAGTTTAGTTCTTTTTTTAATACCCTACTTCCTCATTACCAGTTTTCTTGGCAACTTTTCTTCTTCTTAGGACTGCTTTGAAGAAGACATGTTTATATAGGCATTGCCTCAAACTCCCAAGTATGTGTGATCTAGTCATATGTGCAAAAGACATATGTCATAGGGAGCAGATCCATTCCCAAAGAGTTTATTGCATTGAATCCTTATCTAGAACTCTTATCTAGATGCAAACATCAATAAGTGTGTTTAGTTTAACACACAGTACTTAGCATATTGCCTGCCCAATAAAAGAGGTTCTGAGTAAATATTGATTTAATAAATTGGTGAAGGAATGACACTGTCAGTTGAAATTCATTGATTGTCCTTTTGAGGATAACACATAGCTACTTCACCAGTCATATGATTTCTATCCTTGCCTCAATTTTTATCACCAGAAGCAGCATTTTTCTTTTTCTACTAATTTTTATGAAATAGGCTATAAATGTGCTAGAGTAGTCTAATTTTTGCCCAAAACTGAAGTAGAGACAAAGATGGTGGTGATGTATCGGTCAGAATGGCCATCATCAAAAAATCTACAAACAATAAATGCTGGAGAGGGTGTGGAGAAAAGGGAACCCTCTTGCACTGTTGGTGGGAATGTAAATTGATACAGCCACTGTGGAGAACAGTATGGAGGTTCCTTAAAAAACTAAAAATAGAACTACCATACGACCCAGCAATCCCACTACTGGGCATATACCCTGAGAAAACTATAATTCAAAAAGAGTCATGTAACACAATGTTCATTGCAGCACTATTTACAATAGCCAGGACATGGAAGCAACCTAAGTGTCCATCAACAGATGAATGGATAAAGAAGATGTGGCACATATACACAATGGAATATTACTCAGCCATAAAAAGAAACAAAATTGAGTTATTTGGAGTGAGGTGGATGGACCTAGAGTCTGTCATACAGAGTGAAGTAAGTCAGAAAGAGAAAAACGAATACCGTATGCTAACATATATATATATGGAATCTAAAAAAAAAAAAAAAAAGGTTCTGAAGAATCTAGGGGCAGGACAGAAATAAAGACGCAGACGTAGAGAATGGACTTGAGGACACCGGGAGGGGGAAGGGTAAGCTGGGACGAAGTGAGAGAGTAGCATGGACATATATACACTACCAAATGGAAAGTAGATAGTTAGTGGGAAGCAGCCGCATGGCACAGGGAGATCAGCTTGGTGCTTTGTGACCACCTAGAGGGATGGGATAGGGAGGGTGGGAGGGAGACGCAAGAGGGAGGAGATATGGGGATATATGTATATGTATGGCTGATTCACTTTGTTATAAAGCAGAAAGTAACACACCATTGTAAAGCAATTATACTCCAATAAAGATGTTAAAAAAAAAAAAGAATGGTGGTAATTCTGTAGAAAATAGATTGTTGCTGGCAGCTAGTACCACAGTGAGAAAGCTTTAAATATTTATGTTAGCTGCTATACAAAAATTCAAATGTGGTATACAAAGATCAGTTTGATGGTATTAGTGTGTAGGGTGTTTTTAAAAGCTGAAGACCACTTCTGGTTTGAAATACAGAAATATGCATGGCTTGATCTTTTTGCGTGTGCTGGAAAAATGACTTTTGTAGTATTGGGGCTCACTCGGTTGAAGTATTTACTGAAGGTGAAATCTGTTTCTACATACTTTCCAGTGACATCTCATGGCCATGGGGGTTTGGCTTTTTCCTGTGGTTCTCAACCAAGCCTGAATTTGATCAGAATTTCAAAACCCAGGAAACATAGATAGAGAGTTGTCATTCAGCAGAAATAGAAGTCTTCCCGGAATTGACTGTGACTGCTGAAAGCTTAGCAATTACACTGGCTGTTTGGTCTGAACAGTGATTCTGGAATGGGACCACAAACTTAGCGGCATCTTGCAGGCAGACACTAGATGCAGGAGGGAGAGACATAATTCATTTTTTAGCACACCTCTGTATTTTCTAATCATAATTAGCTGTTACTCATTTACATTTGGTTTACTGTTGCAGAGATTTATTGATCTGCCTCTAGAAAGAAAAAAAAGTACAGATATGTTACTAAAATGCCTTCTTTTCAAATAGTTATTTCAATATTTAAACCATTGACATTTATGCATTTACTTCAGGAACGTTTTTGACAATTTGCAAGTGTGTATTAAAAAAAAATTTCAATAATCATTTCATTTTGTTCTGCAGAACCCCAGCTGAAAGGAATTGTGACAAGGTTATTCAGCCAGCAGGGATATTTCCTGCAGATGCACCCAGATGGTACCATTGATGGGACCAAGGACGAAAACAGTGACTACAGTAAGGCATATTAGCTTCTTGCAATCTAATTACAATCAAATGTATGGCCCAGTGTATCTTAGACTTAAAGCATGGCCAGGCTACCTTTGGAACTATTGAACTACTAGTAAGCTGGTGTCTTTTCCTTTATCCTTCTTGCTATGATTCCCTATAGCCAGGAGACCGTAAGGGACAGAGATTATGTACTCAATAAGAAGGTAGGAGGCTTGAAGGAGTTCTGACTGGTCAGTGGACAAGAATTTCCTCTCATCCCACTGTTTGTAGTCAGGATGATGTTAAGTATTCATAGAAGCAAGGCAGACCTTCCAGCACAAAACGGTATTTTAATCCTGGAACCAAACAGTAAACATGTTATAGTAATTGTTAGAACATCATTTCTGGAAGACCAAAGTTACTTCTCAAGGTAAACATTGAATATATACATATTTATATTACATGTTGTTTTATTTTGATTGAAGACAAAATTATTGATTTAAAAAGGAAAATATGTTAAAATATTATGATAACAGATAATGAAGACTGGTAGAACTGCAATTTTGTTTATAGTTTTTTGAGATAAAATGCAAACATTAAAAGATTATTGATAATATCCCTGGAAATAATGTTTAAGTAATTTAACTATATAGGTGACAAGTTTGATAACTAAACAAATCATCAAGGTCTGAGAGAGTATATTTGCATTTCAGAAGAATTTTGATTGCAAGCCTCAGAGCCAAGAATGATCACTTTCATCATATCTTTCAGTTTCTGAATAATCGTGTACAGATACCTGGGGGGAAATTCGTGTTATTCTAAAATTATACAGGGCATCATATTGTTTCCCAAAGTTTGTCTGTATTCCCTGCTAGATCTTTGGTACTAGTCACATAGTAAATGCTCATTAAATCTATATCCAATTGAGTTGTCTTCTGATGGAGGTGATTTTGTGGTTAGACTGACATTCTACCCAACTGCATAAGATAATCTAAGAAGTCTGATATTTTACGGTGAACTATCTTTTAAATTAAAAATAAAGATCTCAGGAAAGATCTACAATCCCTAGAGTGTGAAAATGCTCTTGTCCACCCCTTCTAAATTATTCTTTGTTCACTTAATGTTACACATTACAAAATATGAATTACAATAAAGATCTTATTATAAAGAATTTCATCCCATTTTCTGCCAAGTAGGTGATTAGTTTATTGTGGTTTGCATTGTTGCTTTATGTTTGTGGGAATGCATTCTTTAAATGATTTAAGGTTTAACTGAGTACAGAAGAATGAGGATGCTTTCCTCTCCATGTAGAATTTTCATTATTGCATGTGAACTTGAATTCAGATTTAGTGAAGCTACAAGTATAGGTGGAAAGAATCAAGGATGTGGCTTAGCTGTGTCACCCGTACTATCTCTGGGGTATCCCTTGTTCTGGTTTCTTTTTCTATAAAATGATGTGGCTGGAGATGATAATATTAATATCCGTTGTCAGACAGAACCATCCACCCAACTTAAAAAAAAGATTGAAAAATTATAAGTTGGTGAACATAGATTCAGTCCTCAAGTGAGCCAAATAGCCGTAGCCACAGGATACAGCTGTTACCTAGACAGCTGTTCTGTGGATCTGTGACGTTTATCACGGGGCAGTGGCAGAGAGGTGAGGGTGAAAGCGTGGGGTCAACCAACAAAATACCTTCCTTCAATGTTTTTAGAAAAATAATTGAAAGTGCTTTCTCTGCAGATGCTGGGTCAATGGCTAATATAGATCTACAACCACATATAAATATACACACATATGCATAATATATATACGTATATATAGAGGCATTACGCATAACACACATACTGAGGGTGCTACATTTTGTCAGAAACTTTTAGAAACTGTCTGAATTCACAACTTTAAAATATCTTATTTTTTATTAAGACAAACTACTGCATACATTTATTGATATGTTGGTATTAAAAGGAGTTCAAATATACAAAATAATAAGACTTAGATAAATTCATCTGGATACCCAACCCCTGGCTTAAAATTTAGTTAAAAACATCAATACATTTGAAACCCTTGTGTGCTCTTTCTGGTGGAGTCCTGCTTTTCCCTTCAGTACCAGACATAACAACTATCTTGAATTTGACACTTTTTATTTCTGTGCAGTTTTATAAATACATTTTTTCATATATACATATATATGCATATACTTACATCCGTCATAACATCATTTTGCATGTTTTTAAACTTTTTATAAGAGGAACATTACTATATATAACTTTTATGTATTTTTCTTCCCCAGTATTTTGGTTGTGAGATGCATAAATGGTGATATATTTGCTTTATATTATTCATTTTCATTTTTGTAAAGTATCCCATTGCATGAACATACCCAAATATATTTATCCATTCTCTTTTGGGTGGATAATTATCATTTCTATTTTAAGGCAATTACAAATAGTGCTGCCAAAATATTTCTTGTACGTGTTGAAGAGGCCTTCGCTGACCATCCTTAATAAAACTAAACATTTCACCTTGACCTATTCTGATACCCTAGTATTTTTTTTCTAGTCATAGCTCCTATGATGACCTGATATGCATATTGTTGCAGTTTATTTGTTTGTTTTTGATCTTCCTAGCAGGAGAATGTTTCATGAGTGAAGAGATTTTGTTTTGATCTTTGATGTATCTTTATTATTTTTTTTCACATCTTTGTTGGAGTATAAATGCTTTACAATGTTGTGTTAGTTTCTGCTGTACAACAAAGTGAATCAGCTATATGTATACATATATCCCCATATCTCCTCCCTCTTGTGTCTCCCTCCCACCCTCCCTATACCACCCCTCTAGGTCATCACAGAGCCTCAAGCTGATCTCCCTGTGCTATGCAGCAGCTTCCCACTAGCCATCCATTATACATTTGTGTCTTTAGAACCTAGAATGATCATTAGTACATAGTAAGCACTCAACAAAAATCAAAATGAATGAATGAATGTGTCCTTGTGCATGTGTAAAAGTTTCTCTAGATCATTGGCTAAATATTCTATCCACCTAAATATTTTTAACATTTCCTGTTGAAATAATGTTAGACTTCAGAAAAATTACAAAATAACACAGGAAATTTCTGTGTACTCTTCACCCAGCTTCCCCTAATGGGTACCACTTTTATGTAACAACAGTATAATTATCAAAGCCAGGAAATTAACCTTGGTACAATACTATAAATTGAGCTATAGACTTTATTCAGGTTTTGCCAGTTTTTTGACTAATGTACTTTCTTCTGATCCCCCCACACATATTTTAATTAAAAATATCCCATGAAAACAAATAATTTTTATTTTTACATTTTCTGAGTGTGGATTGAGATAAAAATATCAGAGAAGGATTTAAATTCTACTCATGTTTTTTAATAGAAAATTATAAACCTCTAAGTTGTTAAAATGCCTTTTCTTTCTCTACTTTGTGTGGGCAGGAGTAAAAGCATTTGATTGTTTGGAAAAAAAATCTTGTTACTATGAGCATCTGTCAGAAGTGTGCTGTTTGGTTCAGTAGACATCATTAGGTCCAGCCAACCTTACCATAGTATCTTGGATTGAATTGATAGGACACCTGTTCTTTTGTTCATGAAGAAAAGACTAATTACATGTAATTGAGTACAAAACCAAATGGGTTTGTCAGCAGCAACAGATACAAATCTCTGCAAGTGTAATGATACCAAAGATGCAAAACAGTGTTGGAACACTGACACAAAAAAGACAACAGCAGTTTGGAGAGTATTAATAGGAACATTTTACATAAAATTAGAAAGGTAATTATTCTGCTCCACCAGTTTCCATAGGAGAAGATACATTTGAAGAGGTCAAACATGCTGGGGTGAAAACAATTAAGATATGCAAATGCATTGTTGCCTTTTTCTCTGAACAAAAATATTAACAGCCATTTCACTGTGGCACGAGCTGCCTGACAAATGAATACAATGGTGAAACTGAAGATATTCAAGCAGGTGCTGCACTGGTACTTGTAGAGCGTTTATGAAAAAACCCCTTCAGTGTGGGAGGGGAAGAACATGGTGGTGGTTGAGAAAGTTTCAGAACTCAGTGACTTTTAAGGTCTCCTTCAGTCTTGAGATTCATTTAAAAATTATTTTGAATAGATAAGTATATGGTACAGAATTGTAAAGGCACAAAAAAGGATATACAGTTGAAAAAGAACAAAACAGTTCTTGACAGCCAAGAGCTGGCTCGGCACTACCAGCAGGACAAATGTGAACAGTTTCACAGGACACCAAATCAGGCAAGGCCACCGTGACCATGATGGATCAGGACAAAAACAAGACCACTCTGTAATCATATCTGAATGCAGACAAAAACAAGAAAGTTGTCCAAACTACAAAATGATCAAATATTGCTGTACCCTGCTTCATCACCAGGAACAGGATGTTGCTCTGTTCTTCTTGCCTTCTAGATAAGAATTATTAAGATAGCCAAGTATAGAATTACACCTGCATCCAAAGAGCATTCAACTTGGAATAAATCTGCTTTCTTTGAGCCCCCTTAAAAATCACTTAACATGAGACTGAATCCTGGAAGTCCTTTCTTACACCTTACTAAGACACCCCAGTTCTGCCATGGTGTATATTTTTCCTCCTCGCTGAGAGTCAGTGAACCCAACTTTGTTCAACCACAGATGTGTGGATGTGTTTCTTTGACTAGAAGACGTTAACATAGTCAAAAGCAATTTTCTGTCCCTCCCCTCTCTGCCACCTGGCCACATTTCTTCGTATTCTTCCAGATGCAGTCTGTGCATTAACAACATACACAATATTATATATCTGTATATGTCTCTCCCTCTCTCTCTCTCTCTCTCTCTCTCTCTTTCTAATCTTGTTCAGTACTTTTTCTTAACTTAAAATGTTGTATTTACAAGACTTTTCCATGTTAGGACATATTTAAATGGGATATTTTATTTAACCTAGTTTCCTCTTGAAGGACATTTCAGTTCTTTCTAATATTTTGCTGATACACACTATTCTATAAACAATATCCTTGTACAGAAGTCATTCTGCGTGTGTGCAACTATATTTAGAGGATGGATACTTAGAAGAGGAATTGTTGGGTCAAGGTTTTATGCTTTTATATTTTTGAAAGAGAGCTATTTCCTCTCCACCATACAAATTTACACTTAGAGTGACTAGTCGTTTCCTTATCTTCTAGTCAACACAATGTGTTATCAGGCTTTTGGTTCTTTGCTACCTAAAAACATAAACTTTAAGTTTTCTTATTATGAGTTAGGTTGAGCACTTGTTCATATAGTTTATGAGCCACCTGCACTTCTTTTCCTATAAAATGTCTGTTTATATTTGTTTCTATTAAGGGTCTGTTTTATCATTTGCAAGAAATCTGTTTATATTTTAAAAATCAGCTCACTGTTATGTGAGTTTCAAATATCTTTACTCATTTTGTTGTTTGCCTCTGAATTTTTTTGCAATGCCTTATTTTATTTTAAATACGCTTTTATGCCCTCAGCTTTTCTTTCCTATTTAGAAGTGTACTCATTCCAAGATTATAAAAAAAACCTCCCACGTTTTAGTAAGGAATTGTTTCATTTTTATACTTCATATTTAATTAATCTAGAATTTTATTTCTTGACTTTTGACTCTAGACCTCTAATATTTTGTGTTCCTAACTACCAGTTTTAAGTACAAATACAGTTTCTTCAGATTTTATGAATGTATTAAATTCTCCATGAGTTCAGCATTAAAAATATATATTTCAACAAGGTCTATATCTGAGTTTCAGAAATCCAATTGGAAATTTAAAAATTGAGTCATCCAGCTATGTTTTCTATACAATACCAGACATATGATGTTTTGATACCACCAATCACAAGTATATAGACACAGCCAAAGCCAACAGAAGCTCTGTATTGCTAAACGATGAACAAAAACATGATCCAAATGGTTAGCTGGAGAAAATCATTAAGGACATAAGGGTTGCTGCAAAGAATTATAAAGATGCTCTGTCTCCCTAACAAGGGGCCTTTGTTAGGTGAAAGAGATGACATGGAGTTCATCTCTTTCACCTACTCAGATGTACACATTATAGTAGTCATGGGTGAGCGAGGGCCACGCCATATCCAATTATAGGGATATTATTTTCTTCTAGTGTCTTCTATACTTTAAGAATATATCACAATTTGTATGCGTGAAGTCATACCTACAAGTTGGATGAAAAGAAAAAGAAATGAGTGTGTTATCCTGCTGATTTTCTTTAAGCAGGCTTATTTATATAATCTGGAGCAATACTTTGGTACGTGTAATATTGTTACCCTTACAGTGGCATGCCTTTTCAAAACAAAATTAATATTCAGCCTTAGCTTATGAATGCAGTTACCTCACTTGATTTTTTAAAAATAAAGAAAAAATATTGCCTTTTGACTTTCATAGCTAGAAGAAAAGTAATGGACACTTGTTAGAAATTTGTTTTTGTTGATTGTGTTTCAATTTTAAAGACTGTTCCTTCAAATAATATTTATGGAAAGCTTGAACAAGAACCAATTATTTCCTTGAATAGTTTGCCGATTCACATATGTTCATAAGGAAATAACTCCTCAGACTTTTTTTAACCTTGGCTTTGTACCTTTTTATGTCTTATATTTCCTTTCGACCCTAAGACTTCTGCCCTCATGTGCGCCTCTGTTTAGTAAAGTAAAACATGAGCCATTTGAAATTATCCTTTTTCCTAGTTGCGCTATGACTATTTATGGGCATGTTGATAGGAAGTATGCATATACATAGTGGTTAAGAATCTGATGGGAGCCACTTTACCAAGTGTATTCCTAGAACTAAGGACTGAGATTATCTTTAGTCTATTCCTGGCTCTGTGAGGTGACCAGTGCTTCGGTCTTGGGCAAGTCACATAAATTTTGTCAGATTTATACAATCTCTGGTTTTACAAAATGAGAGGAACAGAGAATCTCTAAGCTTTTTATAGCCTTTCCTTTAATTCTCATATAGAAGTAAATGTATGCTCAGAAAAACTGATTGACAGATTCCGTTTCCACAAATATCATTTGTTCTGAAAGGTATGTTACTGACAGGAAATCTTCAGTTGCAAATCCCTATGTGATATTCTCAAGGTGTATATGAAGATCTGGAGAGTCATACATACATATAAGTGATAGAGCCAGAATGGAATGCAGGCTACCTGACTTGAGGTTCTTTGCCTTGGAGTTAGTTATTTAATCTCTTCACATCTTACTTCCCTCATTTGTTAAGTAGGGATAATAATAGTACTTAGATCACAAGGTTGTTGTGTAGATTAAATGGGTGATTCATGAAAAATGCTTAAAATAAAATAAAAACCGAAAACCTGGTTAAATGTTGTTGGTTGTTGTTGTTGTTATCCTCATCAGTCGGGGTAAGAGTCCTTGTTTGCAAGGAGCTTATAGACAGTGACCATTTTAACAGAAGTAGAATTCTTTTTTTTTTTTTTTTTTTTTTTTTGCTGTACGTGGGCCTCTCACTGTTGGGGCCTCTCCCGTTGTGGAGCACAGGCTCTGGACGCGCAGGCTCAGCGGCCATGGCTCACGGGCCCAGCTGCTCCGCGGCATGTGGGATCTTCCCGGACCGGGGCACGAACCCATGTCCCCTGCATTGACAGGTGGACCCTCAACCACTGCACCACCAGGGAAGCCCCAGAAGTAGAATTCTTACTGGTGGTAGCTGTTGTTATGTGAAAGAATTTAAAAGTGCTTAAGCTAGAGGGTCTGGAGCAGTACTCTAAGTTAGTGGTTCCTAAAGTGTGCAGTCCCTGGACCACCAGCATCAGCATCATCTGAAAACTCGTTAGAAGAACACATTCTTGAGGCTTGCCCTAGACGTGCTGAATCAGATAGAACCTCAGGGCTGGGGCTCAGCAGTGTGTGCTTTGACAAGCCCTCCGGATGATTCTGATGCACTGCAGGAGGTATGAAGGGGCACGTTCCTCTGCACCCAAGATTTGGAGTGTTCACATTTGCTAATGAAGCAATCTCTGTCTTGGGACTGTCATACCTAGTTCTATGGGAACCTGATTCCTGATGTAATAGGGAAAGCATAGGTCTGTAGGTAGACTGAAAAGCATACTGAAATCCAGACTTTCTAGTATCTCAAACATGTGTGGAATCTGTTCCATTTTGATGTGTTTCCTGGAGAGAGTCAGAGCTCAATTCTAGACAGGTTATGTGATCAAACACAGGTTTGGGGAAGGATAGAAAAACGTATATAATGATATAAGTAAGTCTGTACCATATAGTTTTATGTCTTGGAGGTTTTACACATGCTAATTCCTTTTGCTTGGAATGACTTCACCAATCTTACCACCTGATAGATCACTGTTACCCTTCAGAACCCTTCAAAGCTCTTATCTCCTTTGTCAGTGTGAAGCCTTCTCCAGCCATCCCCCTCAACAGCCACCCTCCCTCACACAAAACTCCACATTAATTACTCATTTCACTCTACTGTGTTTGAACCTCGTGTGTATATTTACAGTTGCAGAAGTCACATTATACTGCAATTCCTTATCTGCATTTTTGTAGATAAGGAATAATGTCCTTATTTGCCCTTCTGCCTAGGACAGCAATGGATATTTTCCAAGATCCCGTACTGGGGCGTATGCAGATACGTTTCATTTAGCTGGCACACTTCAGAAAAAAAATCAGTGTATTTAAGCAGTGGGTGCACCTACTTTCTCCCACATTTTCCTCCTAGCTGCCTGTGTCCTAAAGACTCTTGAGCTTGGGATACCTGTGGTTCTCCCTCAATGTTTATGAAATAAAAACAAAACAAAGCAAAAACAAACAAAAAACTTCAAAGGAAGAATATACACCACTTAAATGTCACCAATTATAAGGCAAAGTAGCTTGGGCTGTGAGTCAGATAACCTGGTTTCTAGTCTAGGTCCTGTCGCTAATTAGCTGTATGATCTTGTTTCAGTCATGTAGGCTCTCTGTTCCTTGGATTTCTATTCTGTAAAATGAGATTTTGGAAAAGATCATCTCCAATATTGCTGACAGATCTGAAACTTATAAAGCCTATAAATTGGCAATAATTTTTGTTTTTACCTTTGAAACTTCCCTTTTAAACACATTACAAAAAATGGGCAAAATTGTGAGAACAGATAGTGCAATAATTTTTGCATTGAATTTGAAAACAGTAGTACATTTACTCTACCTTCAAAATATATACAGAATTTGACCACTTCTCAATACCCCAGCTGTCACTACCTAGTCCAGGCTATTCTCATCTTCGGACTATTACCATAGCTTCCTAACTAATCTTGTGCTGGCGACTTTCCCCCTTCAGTCTAGTATCCACGCAGCAGCCAGAGTGACCCAGTTAAAATAGGTCAGATAAACTGACTTATCTGCTCAGTCTCTTTCACTACACACCACTAAGGGTAAAAGCCAAATTCATCCCATGACCAATAAGGCTTTACATAATCCTGCCCATTATCTCCTGGCTGTTCTCTCTCCTCTTTCTTTTGACTAGTCTCCTAGCCGTTCCTTTAACACACCAATCATGCTCCTTCCTATCCCCATCTTCCAAAATGTTCTTCCTCCAAATATCTAAATAGCCCACTCCCTCATCTTCTTCATTCCCTCACTCAAAAGTGAAACCTTTTCTCATGGAGGACTTTTCTGATTCATATATGTGTATTTCAATTGCTGTCTTCAACATTTCACTCTCCCTTGGCAATTTGACTTATTTTTCACTCCACTTACCATTATGTAATACACTTATTTATTTATTTAATTTAAAAAACATACTTATTTGTTTATTTGGTTGCACCGGGTCTTAGTTGTGGCAGGCGGGCTCCTTAGTTGCAGTTCATGGGCTCCTTAGTTGTGGCATGCAAACTCTTAGTTGCAGCATGCATGTGGGATCTAGTTCCCTGACCAGGGAACGAATCCAGGCCCCCTGCGTTGGGAGCGCAGAGTCTCAACCACTGTGCCACCAGGGAAGTCCCCTTATTTATTTTATCATCTCCCACCTCCACTAAAATGTTCCCTACATATACCACACATTTAGCTCATTCATACTTACTTATGTTATTTTTTTCCAGTAGTAATGTCATCCTCTAAAAATAAGATCAATTGCCTTTTGTCTTTGAGAACTTTTCCTGATGTTTTTAACTGGAAATCCTGCTTTTTCCTCTGCATACACAATATATCTCAAGGTATTTTTGCACTTTAATCTATATTGATGTATCTACGCTCTTTAACTTATAAGTTTCTTGAGGCCATTGACCATGTCTGGTTATCTCTATGTTGGCGTGTAACAGGGCCTTAATAATGGATAGTGACTTAATAATGGATATGGATAGCTTAATTCATAGTAACAATAGTATAATCAGACTACCATTTAAATTTAAAAGCTTAATTAGAGTATAAGCTCCGCAGGGCAGGGAGCTTTGTCTTCATTTTCTACTGTTGTATCCCCAACACTTGGGATAGTGCCAGGCACATACTAGGTTTTCAATATTTGTTGAATAAATGAATAAAAGTCAGTTCTCAGAACAGCCTCATCAAAAATGAATATGATTTTGTCAAACAACTCCTAGCTTGAAGGATTATTGCAAATTAAATCACATTTGCTTTTTTTTTTCTTTTTGAGAATGACAGTTTAAGAGACTTTAAAGGATGGATAAGGAAGTCATTTTCCATTATGAAAATAGGAGGAAAATTGAGAATGCTTAGCCTGGAAAAGTGAACTCCATAGCAATAATAGTAAAAGAAGACAGTTTTAAATAGATCTTCAAAGTGTTATGCAAATATATATTTATGGTGATAATTTCAGAGGCATCATTTTCTGAAAGTATGTAAATGGTATGTTTACGCAGAAGAGAGGGAGCCATTGCTTTTATTATTCAGCTAGGACCAGCAGCTAAATTTAAGCTTATGTTGCAGGAAAAAGAAAATATACACTCAGGTGCTTTAAGGGTAAGAAAAAACGACAGCCAGGGGGTCTTGAGGTAGTGGAAAAGGGTATTAGAGTTGTGATGAATTAGAGATTATTAAAATCTCCCTGAAATTACCTGATTCTGAGGCTCTGGAAAGTGAGTTGATTTGCTCAAGACAGAGCAAGAAAAATTCAGTTCTACTATATCCATAACCTGTGTTCCTTTCTCTATATAAGTTATTGCTTGAGAGATTATACTGATTTACCTACAGTCTAAAACTTAATAGATTTTAATGAATGGAATTGGGATTTGTTATATGTGGCTGGTTCAATTAGGCATTCAGTCTATGGCCTCCAACTAAACAAGGGATAAATTATAACTTTATTTTCATGTGGACCAATATTTTCCAGAGCATACTACCTATCCTGAAGTACGAAATAACTATGTATTTACAATGAAGAATTTGAAAAATAAAATGGTCACCTATGTGCCAAGCATTATTTCTTTTTATTTATTTATTTATGGCTGCGTTGGGTCTTCATTGCTGTGCACGGGCTTCTCATTGCGGTGGCTTCTCTTATGGCCGAGCACAGTCTCTAGGCATGTGGGCTTCAGTAGTTGTGGCACACTGGCTCAGTAGTTGTGGCTCACCAGCTCTAGAGCACAGGCTCAGTAGTTGTGGCACACGGGCTTAGTTTCTGCACGGCATGTGGGATCTTCCCGGACCAGGGCTCGAACCCGTGTCCCCTGCGTTGGCAGATGGATTCTTAACCACTGAGCCACCAGGGAAACCCCAAGCATCATTTCTTAATGTATGAGTTTGGGCCACATTAGATAATAATAGGTAATGTTTACTGAGTACTTGCTAAAGTGTCTAGTACAAGTATGAAAATTTTACTTGTTTAAGTATTATAACCATCCTATAAAGGGGATACTGTAATCATTCCTACTTTGAAGATCAGTAAACTGAGGCATAGGAAGTTTGAATAATTAATCCATGGTCACACTGATATTAAAAGGTAGACCCAGGATTTGAGCTCAGTGAG
This sequence comes from Delphinus delphis, assembly GCF_949987515.2. Classification (NCBI taxonomy): domain Eukaryota; kingdom Metazoa; phylum Chordata; class Mammalia; order Artiodactyla; family Delphinidae; genus Delphinus; species Delphinus delphis. The sequence goes on from NC_082686.1 coordinate 75,960,739, forward strand.
TTTAGTTCCAGAGTTAATGCCTTTACCATTTTATGCTGAATACCTAATTTATCTTTCCTCATTAATATTTCCTAGTGCATTAAAAATCATACCACTGCATTCTTCTCACAACACTTTAAAAAAGTATTACGAAGGGGATATGACTTACTTATAAAATATTATGGTGGTTTGCTGGCTAAACATTGAACTTGAGAGGATTTTTCTTCAATATGTTCAACGTATTTCAACTATAAATTAAAACTTTTTTTGAAATAGTAAACCATTATACAATAATTTTAAAGATCTTAAATAATCTGGTTGCCTTTTAACTATATCTGACTTGGGAAGTTTGAGGTGTGTAGGCTGTGTGTGTTTGTGTGTGTATATATATTTCCATGTATTATTCAGTAGCCTAGATAGATAGAGTGGTACTGAGTAGGCATCCTGCCAGGATCTAGTGAAGTTGCACTTGGTACATCTGCTTTCCCTGACACTGAGACAGAATGTGGAGCACACACCCATGTCAAAATATGTCTGTATAACATTACTAGGCCCACTCCATAGTATTATAATTGAATTTTTTTAAATGTCCTAAAGAAAGCCTCTCTTTGCTTCCTCTTACTTAGATATTGGCAGAGACATCATTTTTATTGTTGCTTTTGTATGTTCCAGGGATCAGTCCTGATATGTGGAAAAGCAGTGTGGTGTTGTGCACAGTCCATAGGATTTCAGAGACAGACAGTTATGGATATTAATATGCATTTCTCCATTTAACAGCTGCATAAACATGGGCAATTTGCTTAGCACTTTGAAACCATAGCTTGTCATCTGCAAAATGGGAATTATACGTAAAGACTTCAAGTATGTAATATCAAATTTACCCTCTTGAAAGGAAGTGCTTTGGAAAGTCTAGAGAGGAGAAATCTATGCTACCTGAAGTATGATCCAGAGTAATTTCAGGGAAAATGTAGGACTTGAGCAGAGCTTTGAGGAACTGTGTAACAGCCTTTTTGGAACCTCATCTACAGTTTCATTGCTCATCTAGGTCCTGGACCCAGCCTTCCCATCTTTGGGGGAATTTGATCAAAGTCTAATTTAAATAGGATTAAACCCCACTGTACTTGGAATTTCCCTCAGGGGTGAGGGCAGTGGAATGAATCCAGTTACATATCTGTCCTCAGTCCTTGGATTCTTCTGATAATCTGAGAAGGGAAAGTCCTATTAAGATGCAAGGGAAGACAGTCCACCTCCCACCTATATCCAAGTCCTCTAGAACAATGACTCCAAAATTTTTGCACATTAGAATCACCTTGATAGCTTTTAAAAAACTTGAGGCCCAGATCAATAAAGTCAGACTCTCTGAGGATGGAACCCAGGCATCAGTATTCATTTAAAATCACACAGATGATTCCAAAGTGCACTCAAGTGTAAGAACAGTGATTTCTTCTAGAAAATTGCTTCTTATAATTTAGTCTGCATTAGAATCACCTGGAGGACTTGTTAAACTACTGATCTGGGGGCCTTAACCCCAGAATGTGTGATTCAGTAGGTCTGGAGGAAGGGCCAGAGTGTTTGTGTTTCTAACATGTTCACAAGACCACACTTTGAGAACCACTCTCTAGAGCAGTACTTCTCAAACCTCAAGTGCATAGTGATCATCTAGGGATCTTGTTGAACCGCAAATTTTGATTAAGTGGCTCTTGGATGGGACTTGAGATTCTGCCTTTCTGATAGGCTGTAGGAGATGCCAATACTGGCCACACCTACCTTTGGTCTATGGACTGGTAAGATTTGCTATGCAATGACATCACCTGGGAGCTTTTTTTAACAATGCTGCATGTTGGAATCATCTGAAGTGGTTAAAAAATACTGGTGCCTAGGTTTAATTCTGAAGACTTCTATTCAGTTGGCATGGGTATGGACCGGGCATCAGAATTTTAAAAAAAGAAAAGCAAACTCCTCCAGAGGTTGTAATATGCAGCAAAAATGTTTGAGACAGAGTTATACAATAAGATATTTGTTTTAAATACAGTGCATATCATTGCTGTCCTGGTATGGAATATTCCATGATATTTTATTGTACAAGGAGGCCCTCGAGATGGAGATGACAAATAAATGGCCCCTCCTGGGTCTACAACAGATGTCAGTAAATTCTCACAACATTTCTTGCGGCCGAGCCTCAAATGACTTCTTAAGACATAGCTTCAGGCAGCTACAAAAAAATGACTGGAGTTTCATGGATGCCTGCCGTGCGCATGCCTCATCTTCATTAACTCCAACATACTGAGGACCAACTGGGTTCTAGTTACTGGGTTACAAAGATGACTGCAGTACAATTTCTGCTTTCTAGCTGCTCCCAGGATAGTAGACGAGGTTGAACGTGTATGTAAAACAAAATTTAATAATGCAAGGTAGCACTGGTACTGCCAAATGATTAGAAAATCACCAGATTCCGGAGATGGGAGCAATCCCCAAAAGCCATAGTGCTCAGAGAAGGTGGATTTTAAACTGAATCTTGAAGAATAGGAACAAAATATGTAAGCTAAGATTAGGAGAACTGCATTTCAGATAAGGAGGCACAAAATCACCTAGTGGAGAAAGTTCCTGCCATGTTGGGGAAAAATGAGCTAATTTGGATGAAGCAAAGAGATTACATGGAAGTGTCAAAGGGACCACATTTTAGAGTGCCTTAACTGACACGTAGGGGAGTTTAAAGTTTACATTTTAGGATGTGGGGGACCAATGAAAGTTACTGAACATTGCAATAGAGTAATAGGTGAAATGTGGTGGGATTATAGTAGTGATGGGCTAAAAGAGATTTTAAGATAGAGAAGAGTAACGACAGAATCATCATCTTATTTTTCAAATTTTTTCCTCTATTTCTAAAAATATCTGAACACATTTATTTCTATAGATCCACTTAATACTTTTGGAATGAATATACATATACCACATATGTATATATTCATTGGGATCAGTAAATATAACATTTGAGTGTCAATGACAATGTAAATTGAATGGAATCATGAATGTTTCCTTTGTGGCTTTTTCACTGGCTTTCCACACTTTAAATATATAATTGCTCATCCATATTACATGCATAAATTTTCAAAAGTGCTTTCTTGTTTTGGTAATTAGTGATAATGAAATGTAAAGCTTTGGTTGAACATACCTAAACCATCTCAAGCAAGTTAACTTGTGTTGTCTGTGTGTAATTTTGATTAAAAACTAAAGGTTTTATATTTTCTGGGTGGGGCATTTCTGCTTGGCTGCAAAAATTCTTTTAAGGCTTCCAAATTTATTTATTATAGTTTCATTTTTTTCTTTCTTTACAACTATTTAGGTTGTGGTTACTAGAAGTTCTCTTATATTTCTTAAGGGCAACAATATTATATAGCCTTACAGCCCTCAGCACCTAAGTGTACCTTCCTTGGCTGACTTCATGACTCTGGCAAAACCACATTTCTGAGCTGAATTCAGTGCCCCCATATGTAAAGATGGAGGCAGAGTACACGTGTGCAGTTATTTTTTTCTATTTTAGACTTTCATGATCATGATGGCAGGTACCATGCCTTTTACACCACTGCAGTGCCTGGAATACAGGTGATGAATTCATGAATAAACCTAATAGGCCATAGTGTCAGTTTTGGCAACATAGTGTTTGATGGAAGATTTGTAGAAGATACAAATCTAAAATCTTCAAAACATGCCGAGATTTCTTGGAGGATGTTTTTGCCCATTGATCTTATGGAGTGACACCTGTGCTGTTCACTGAATTCTTCAAATGGAATGTGAGATGAGTCTTCTGTATAAGACAAATAGTTTGCAGCAGATGAGTGATGACAGGCATTTGCTTTCATTATCAATAGTGATATGCTTCATTTTTCACCTTAATGAAAAAAAGAATCACATTGAATTGACTTGTTAATTATGCAAGTTTTTGAACATCTTTGAAGTAACACAGGAAAGGTAATATGATAATATCAGGATTAAAAGCCAGTGGTGGCATTTCTACCAAAGCTAAGGCAAATATTTCTACTAGCTCCTGTCAAAGAAAGGGATCATCACGTTGTTCATTTTCGCTAAGTTGAAAATCCGCAATGTTTGCTATCAGCCAATGCTTGGAAGAAAAAATTTAAGTTTCTAAGCCCCAAACTACTAATCAGTTCCATAAGTCAGTAAGTTCAGTGGGCAAAATAAGTCAGACAGTTGAACTATTGGACCAATTGTTTACAAAATAAGGCACGCTGACTGAAAGCACTGAATCAACATAGGCTAAAGTATGTCAATTTTTACATTTTATTTTAAATATATGGTTATTTTAGCTTACTGGATCTTACATATATAAAATGAAATACATTTTTTTTCTCCCATGACATTTTAAGAAGTTTAAGTTAAATTATGAGATAGTGATGACCCAGGCATCCACGACCCTTGCCCCTATTATGAAAGCTCTAGATTTGGAGGTTTAATAACAATGCCATTACCAATACCAATAATACCTTGTATTTTACTTTTATAGTTTAATAGCAAGTTTTTAAGAAAATTATTATCTTAATTGATTTGCATAGTAACTCAGTGAAACATTCAGAGTAGACATGAAGGCTCAGGGAGGTTACATTACTTCAAATCATCAAGGTCATAAAGCTGTCGTGTTAGAACTAGGGCTCGTGAACTAGAGCTGTGCCTTTTGGACTGAAGTTTAGTCCTCACCGTGGTCTTGTTTTCTTGACTTAAAGCTAAAGAAGTAGGGACAATTACATCTTTCCCTTAATTTCTGTAAGAAATGGTGTTTTCGAGGTTAAATTTGATGATCACAAGTATTTTAGCTTCTACTGTGCAATGCACTCTGGATGAAAAAGAAACGTAATTTCATACTTTTGAAGAATTCCTACTTTGCAGGGAGACTCAGGCAAAGACATAAATATGAAAAAGCAATGTGATAAGTGCTGTGTATGGAATGCTGTGGAATTAGGATGAGTGAATAATTAATTTGTCTGAGTGAATACTCCATTGTACCATAATTTAAGTAACTGCTTTTGTGTTGGAGGATTTAAGAGCTCAGACTATCTCCTAGTTTGCTGACTATTCAATAATAACATTTTCCTATTGAAAATGGGGAGGGGAGGAGAATTGACCTTATTAAATGATAAATAAATGCCAGAAATAAATACTAATTTCATAACTAATGGAAAACCAGTTGAGTGATCTACAAAAATAATTGTAAATATTATAATTACACGTGTTATTGTAAGAGACTATAGGATTATAGGTGAAAATAACCTGGTACCAACTTAATTTTAGGTTAAGATTTTGTAGGATATGATATTACTTACACTCTAACAAAACATCTTTATTGAGAACATTTTGAAGTGTGGAAAATGGTGTGAATTTTCAAGACAGTCTGATATTGAGAATGCACAGATTATAAACCCAAATATCTCTGTTTTATCTCAGTATCTTCCACTATAAATTTATTTGGGTTTTTAATGGGTTATAAAACGCGTCTTTTTCTCTGCACATTCTGCAAATTCAACCCAGTACTCTTTTATATCTGTACATTTTTACAAGCAATAAGAAGTTAGAAGTTACTTGAGAGGATACTGGATTTACCTGTTGTAAAGAAGAATTTGTAATGAACTTTTCTCTCCCTCCCTCCCTATTTCTCTTCCTCTTCTCTTTCTTCTTTGCATCTTCTTTGGTTGTAACATTAAGTGCTTTCTGATGTGTTTTGGATTGTTACCTTTTTGTCACTGGGATAACTTGTATGGATAATAGGCAGATCAAAATTAAGTTGAATAAGAACACAGCGCTTTATTTCACTTAACAGACAGACAAATACTGTATGATATCACTTATATGTGGAATGTAAAAAATAAACTAGTGAATATAACAACAACAAAAAACGAAACAGACTCACAGATATAGAGAAAAACTAGTGATTACTAGTGGGGAGACAGAAGCGGGGAGGGGCAAGATAGGGGTAGGGGATTAAGAGGTACAAACTACTAAGTATAAAATAAATCAGCTACAAGGAAGTATTGCACAATACAAGGAACGTAGCCAGTATTTTGTAGTAACTATAAATGGAGTATAAACTTTAAAAATTGTGAATCACTATGTTGTATACCTATAACTTACATAATACTATACATCAACAAAAAAATGAAAAGTAAAGAAAAGGACCTAGCTCACAGAGTTGTTCCAAAAATTAAAAATTAAAAAAGAAAAGGACCTAGCCCACAGAGTTGTTCCAAAAAAAAAAAAAAAACCAGCATTTCTTACAAAGTACTTTTTTCTAGTCCAATATAATTTTATGAGATGACCAGTATCTTGGTTGTAATAGATTCCCTCAAATCTTCCCTTCCTCTTCGTTTTCTCAAAAAGATGCATCACCCTACACATGCACACACACACCAGCCCTATGCATCCTATGCTCCTGCCCTCTCAAACTTTGTGTCATGCAGGTTTTCTGGCTTTCCCTTTAGATTCCATATTTAAATACATTCCATATGTGGTAAATATTATCTTTGATTTTTTCTTACATGCTTAAGTATGGAAATATGATCTAGAAAAGCTATGAATAAGCGAGCTTAAAGAGAAACCACTGCTGAATCATTTATTTATTTGGCAATTATTGAATAGTAGCTTCTAAGACCAAGATGCTTCTAAGACCTCGTTGCTAGGCAATGAGGATAATAAAAGTTTCCTGTGCCATCAGCTTGCCCACAGAATAGTGGGAGCCTCAGGGAGATTTACAGATGAAGGTGTATTCCTCAGGGACCATATCTGTTGAATATGTCACTATTTTCCTAGCCTAAGCATGCCATGTGACCTATACTAAGTGCTCAGTAAATATTTAAGGAAAGAATAAATGACTTTTGAATAGAGATATTTACAAGGAGTTGTCTGAGGGTTCTGCTAAGGCCGTGGAAACTTACTTCAAAGTTTTGGATGGCACTTTTCATTCCCTTCTTTTTTTACTTTGTACCCGCACTGCCCTCAAATTAGGGCTTTTTATATCCTGAAATAAAGCCAAATAGTCAATTTAGTTTATTTATTTCTTTTTAAAAATTTATTTATTTATTTATTTTTGGCTGTGTTGGGTCTTCATTGCTGTGCACGGGCTTTCTCTAGTTGCGGTGAGTGGGAGCTACTCGGCTACTCTTCATTGCGGTGCGCAGGCTTCTCATTGAGGTGGCTTCTCTTGTTGTGGAGCACAGGCTCTAGACTCGTGGGCTTCAGTAGTTGTGGCATGTGGGCTCAGTAGTTGTAGCTCACAGGCTCTAGAGCGCAGGCTCAGTAGTTGTGGTGCACGGGCTTAGTTGCTCCGCGGCATGTGGGATCCTCCCGGACCAGGGATCGAACCAATGTCCCCTGCATTGGCAGGCGGACACCCAACTGCTGCACCATCAGGGAATTCCCTAGTTTATTTTTAAAATGACATTTTACATGTCAAAATGCCTACCATGATGCCTGAAAAATAAAGTAGGCATTGAAGGAGTATAATCGCTTCAGTTTTTCCTTTCTTATTAGTTTTTTCTTTCATTCTCTTCTTCCATTTAAATTTCAACCTGAGACTGACTTAAATTTTGTAGGTCCTAAAACTTATACAATTTGGGGCATCCCCTTTGAAAAAATAAAAAATATATATAACAGTGAAATGAAACTTAGGTACAAAAATGAGTAGAGTGAGAAAATAAATCATAAAAGATTAAATTTTAAAGAGCTGAAACCTATCACAAGGATTATAAAATCCAGGGAAGTAATAAAATATTTTAATTAATTACTTGATGTGTACAAGTCTATGTATTTCTTTCCCATTATTTTGTTTGTATAATCTTTGAACATCTTTTCATATTTTATAATACGTTATCTGTAGAAAAATAATTCAGTCCTTCCTGTAGCATGAGTAATCAACATTGGCCTTTTATTATTATTATTTTTTAATTTATAAAAGTTTACTTAGCTTCACAGCTCATAATCATTTCAGGTACCTATTGAGGATTGTTATCAAATTTGAGAATTTTTTTTATAAGATTTCAGGAAATTTCAAATCCACCACCCAGGTCCCCCAGTGAATAATTTGCTATTCATTTTATATATTACTACAATAATGCTATGTACCCAACAATCACATAGCCCCATTTGCATGTGTCAGCAAGTATTTGTCTCATGTGTCTGGGGTGGTTAGCTAAGCAACTCTACTGATCTTGTCTGGCTTACATATCTAGGGGTCAGCTATCAATCAATTAATCTAGAATGGTGTTGGATGGATTACCGAGGCCACTCTGTTGTTATCTAGGTGTCTTACATCCTTTACCTGGGACCTGTGGGTTAGTCTGTGCATGTTCTTCTCAATGCCGTGGCAGAGGGGAAAAGCATAAACAAGCCAACCTGAGCTCTTTTTCAAGACTGCTTGCATTGGCTGACATCCTATTGGCCAAAACAAGTCACATGGCTCAGCCCAGTATCAAGGGATAGGGCAGAATATCCTTTCAGAGAATTGCAAGTTTATATGCAAAGCACAGATACAGGGAGAAGTGGAGAACTGGGTGTATCAATGCAATTCATCTACCATTTCCTTCATTACTTTAAAAAAAAAAGCAACCTTACTGAAGTATAACTGACATATCAAAAATACCTGAATGTTTAATGTATGCAATTTGATGAGTTTGGACATAATGCATACACCCATGAAATCCCCTTTGCTTTTTTTTTTAGTAAGAACACTTAACATGGGATCTACTCTCTTAACAGATTTTTTAAGTAGACAATATAATATTAGTAACTGTAGGTACTATGTTTTACAACAGATCTCTAGAATTTATTCTTCTTGAATAACTGAAACTTTATACCCATTTAACAACAATTATCCATTTCTTCCTCCCTCTAGCTCCTGACAACCACCATTCTACGGTCTGCTTTCATGAGTTTGATTATTTTATTTACTCATATAATGGGGATAATGCAGTACTTGTTTTTGTGGGACAGGCTTTTTTCACTTAGCAAAGTATCCTGCAGGTTCAGCCATGTTGTTACATATGACAGGATTTTTTTCTTTTTAAATGCTAACATTCCGTTATAAGTATATACCATATTTTCTTTATCCACCCATCCATCCATGGACATTTAAGTTGTTGCCATATTTGGGCTATTGTGAATAAGGCTGCAATGAACATAAGAGGACAGATATAGTCTCGAGATCCTGATTTCAGTTCTTTGGGATATATGTCAGTAGTGGGTTTGCTAGATCATAGGTGGTTCTATATCTAATTTTTTGAGGAACCTCCATATTGTTTTCCATAATAGCTGCACCATTTTACATTCCTACCAATAGTGCACAAAGTTTTCAATTTATCTGCATCCTCATTAACATTTGTTATCTTTTTTTTTAATAGTGGTCTTTCTAACAGGTATCAGGCGATATCTCATTGTAGTTTTGATTTGCATTTCCCTGATGATTAGTGATGTTGAGCATTTTTCATGTACTTACTCATGATTTGTATATCATCTTTGGAGAAATGTCTGTTCAAGTCTTTTGGCCCTTTTAAATTGGGTTATCTGTGGGTTTTGCTACTGAGTTGTATATTTAGGATATTAACTCCTTATCAGATGTATGGTTTGCAGATATTTCCTCCCATTCTTTAGGTTGCCTTTTCATTCTGTTGATTGTTTCCTTTGTTGTGCAGAAGCTTTAAGTTTGATGTAGTCCCACTTGTTTATTTTTGCTTGTGTTGCCTATGCTTCTGGTGTCATATCCAAGAAATCACTCCAAAGATCAATGTCAAGAAGGTTTTCCTCTATGTTTTTTTCCTACGAGTTTTACAGTTTCACAGTTTCAGGTTTATGTTTAGATCTACAATCCATTTTGAGTTGATTTTTGAGTATGATATAAAATAAGGGTCCAATTTCATTCTTTTGGATGCGGATATCCAGTTTTCCTAACACCATTTGTTGAATAAACTACCATTTCCCTTTATTACCTTTTTTCTTAACTTTTTCCATGTGGTTCAGTGATTGAGTTTGTTACAGACCTCAACAGCACCAATTCCGTTATTTCATTTTTAAATATGAGTCAGATTTACGTAAGATTTAGAATGAAATACTCGTTTTGGAAAGAACAAGATTGAGAAGATGCTTAAATGTCAGATTAGATGCTTGGATTCTTATTTGGCTTATAATTGTAGCCTTTATTCACCAAATGTTTACTGGGATCCTGAATCCTGAATATAAGCAGAATATGTACTACTATCCTGCTTATTCTCTCTCTTAATCTCTCTCTGTTTCTCTCTTTCTTTCTTCCTCCCCAGCTTTTTCCTTTTCTCCAAGTTATACAAGTGTGGTTTAGGTGTGATCCTTACCTTGGAGAGCTTATAAACTAGTTGTGATTGCGAAAGAAAAAATATTTTTTAAGGAAAATTAAAAATTGTGATAAATACAGTATAAATCTAGGAGTAGGGGAACTGAGAAGTGAGAGAAGGCACTTGGTATTTCATTCAAGCATGGGAGGGGTTTCGGCATGACGATATGGGGAGAGTGACATTGCAAGCAGAGGCAGTGAAGTAAGCAAAAACATGAAGTTAAAAGGTAGGAAGAAGAAGATCAAATTACTAGAGGCAGTAAATAAATATATTAGAGTGAGTAGTGCAATGGAGCAGAAATGTATGCTGTGACTATATGTACATAACCTTGAATATTGGGCTGAGATGTTTAAGTTTTTAATTTTCTTTTTATCTTAAAAAGCAACTTTTTCCTAGAGACAATGTTCCTAGAAATAATGTGTCTTTTCATGACCCTTATAATCAATAACATTTATTGAATATAAGATATGTACATAGAACTGGGGTAGACATTGCAGAGACTTACCCTCAAGAGTCCTTAAGGATGGCGACAGATGCGTAAACAATAATTATAATACCATGTTCCGAATACCATAACAGAGATATGCCCATGAAATAAATAATTATGGAAAAAGAAACAACTGTCTCTGAAGGATCTGGATAAGATTTGTGGTTCAGTTAAATAGGGAAGATAGGCTTTCCAAACGAATAATAAATCCAGTCTAGTTAAGATCAAGGGGGAAACTTAGAACATAGCAAAAAGCTCTATGAAGCTGCTTATGGTGAATGGAATGAGTGATAGGTGATAAACTGGAAGTGTGGTTTACAGCTAGGTGCTAAAGGGCATTGAGGGTCAGAGTAAAGGCTTTGGATCTATCTTGTAGACAATGAGTATTCACTAGAGCTATCAAGCAGGGAACTGTTAGCAGGGAAGTGGCATGAGTAGATGCATGGAAGAATGGTGTGGCCCAGTTCCTATGAGTTAGGCCAGTGGCTTTGAGGATGGAGAGGAAGACTGGAGATTCAGGAGGAATTGTCAATGCCGTAACAAAGGACTAGAGCCAGTGTGCTATGTGGAAGATAAATAATAGATAAGGGTAAGTCATTTGCCATTTTTCAAGATTTTAGGAGGCAGTTGCAGACCCTCCCAAAGACAATAGCTTTTAGCTTTTACCGCTAAAAACTCTTATTCCAAATTGTTTACTGATTTTGTTTTTAATGGACTTGCTAAATCTCCCAAAGCATGCCATCTAAAAGCCATCATCACCTTATGGTTTCTATAAAACTTTCACACAGGTTTCTTGTTTTGGTCCCTGCCTAGCTTTCGTAGCTTTCTCACTTTTCTCAGATAAGAAAAGCTTTATAGTTGCTTCTTTTACCCCTGTTTTAGGTAAATGAACCAATGTTCTTAGCATTTGTCCTGGAAAATCTTTATTTAGAAAGACGTTATGTACAATTTTGGATTTCATTACTCTTTTTCATAAGAATCATCATCGAACTTGATATTTTCCAATGGTTACATTTATTTACAATATATAAGTACCTAACATGTTTGTACCTTACGTGTTAACTCTGCTTTCGTCAGCAATTTCTGTCAGTTAGGATCAGGGTTGGCTCAGCGTTGCACAGACTAAAACAACAAGGACTTATTTTTCTCACATAAAAGCCAGACCTACGTAATTGGAAGCTAGACTGGTGCCATTGCTCCACAAGGTCCTCAGGGAAGACCCCACTCTTTCCAGCTCACCTGCCATCACTCGCTCAGGGGGAAGCCCTTGTTTTCATGCCCTGAGATCATCCAGCCACCTCAACTCATCCCCCTCCAAACAGCAGTAAGGCAAAGGGTAGGGAAGAGGGCAAAGGCCAGTTGTCTTTAAGGAAAGGATCTTCAAGAGTACAGAGACCTTTCTGCCTACATTTCATTGGTCAGTACTGAGTCCATAGCCACAGTTAGCCGCAGGATATGCACAGAGATGTAGCTAAATCGTCTATTACTTTTTGAGAAGGTGAGAATGACTATTAGGGGAAATTAAACTTGAAAGGGAAGGAGGAGGAAATAGGATATTTGGGGCAGATAACCACATTAGCGAGCCAGAAAACCTTTGGTCAGTTGCACTTCCACCTGGGTTACCTCTCTGAATCTGTTTACCCTTCTAAAAATTAGAATAATCATTCTGTCCTAAATTCTTCATCGTGTTTGTGGTTGAGGGTCAAATACAATGATGGATTTATCAACACTGAAAATTGTGTTGCACAAAGGTAAAGTATTATTTTAAAAGTATTAAGCAATCTTCTGAATCAATAGATATTAGTCAGGTGATATGTCGGTTTACATCAGACCCTTTGGTAACCTTATTTGACAAACAGAAGAATCATATATTAATGACAGATAACTCATATAGAGAGAACACATCTCTGCTTATGAAACACTTTCAAGAACATGATAATGCATTTGATTCTTCTGTCAACTCTGTGCAGTAAGGATTATTATGCCCATTCTACAGACAGGAAAACTAAAGCAGAGAGGTTAAATGAGTGGCTCAAAGGCATGTCGTTTCTCAGTGGTGAGTTTAGAAACCACTTTGTCTACAAATCTCTCCCACTTTTTTGTAATCTGTGTTGCTGCTTTAATCTTTACATATGCCACACTTCTTGTTGCCCATTTGGTAAAGTCTAGATCTGTAAGACTGGAGTGACAAACTCTCAGTTATTTATCCCTACTTTGTCTACATGGTGTTCTTTCCCATTCCTGCCCAACATGAATCAAATCCTTCAATCTGGCAGTCCATTCCTATATACATACACTACCCTGAAGAGCCACTTCCTGCCCTACTATAATGTTTATGATCTTCGCCTACTCAACTTCTGTCCCTTCTTTAAGTGTCAACTTGGGTCTCATCTTCTGTGTGAGACATTTCTTGAACACTTCAGAACACAGTTCTTCCACTTCCTTGAACTTCTGTAACATAGAGACTATATATAGAATGCATATATTACATTTAATTATAGATATACATTATACACTGTATCAGATTATTCCATATGTCTTAGCTCTCTCTGACAGTGGTAAGAATATTGGAGGAACAAAAACTAGTACAGATTCAACTTAAGGCAGCTATTAATTCTTAAGTGTCTGCTAAGATCTAGTCTCAACTTTCATGACAGATGAGGGAAAAGGTTCAAAGAGGCAAAGAGACGGGTCTGGTGTCAAATATCTAGGAATTGAATCCTGCTGTACTAAACTTGTGGTCTTAGGCTTGATCCTTTACAACTACCAGTTGAACATGTGACTAAAAGCCAAATACTGTGTGGGTGTGTTTAGCTTACTATCCCACGTTGAGAGAAGCCCAGAAAAATAGCATTCCTGATTAATGGTAATCCCTGGGTTAATTTATATATATATATCTTATATTCAAAACTGAGAAGATGACCAAAACGATGGGAATTTTATCAGTAGAAAAGATAGATAAGAACTTCTAACTAAGTCAGGATGTTAAAGTGAACTGCAAGGCTATTCTCTTATGCACGCAGTCATAAATGTTTAGTTCATATTCACGTTGCCATCTATACAGCCTAGTTATATGATTGCTTTCCTCCTTTATGTAATATAAATTCGGGATGGGGACAATGTTTTATGCTTATGCTCATTTTGTAATATTAATGTTAACTAAAATAGTGCTATATAGGAATATATAATTCATAGAAATACATTTTTGACAGAAAAATGGATTATCTTCTTATTTATCTTCTTTCTGGTGTTTGAGTACTTTCTCCAAGTAGACAAGTAGACTGTGGAATATTTTCAGTAATGGACAACCCAAATATTTAAAGACTACAAGCATGTTTTCATTTTATCTTAGGATATTGAATTAAATTTATGAAGTTGATTTTTAATGGTTTGTGCATAATTATGCATATATATATATATATATATATATATATATATTTCCCAAGATACAAAATCTGTCTGTTAGAGCTTAAGCTATCTAGCAACCATTGATACCTCTATTTATCTGTCTATATTTACATGTAAAAATGAAATATGTTACATGAAATATGAAGAGAAATGTTCTCCTGTCACTAGCATAGTGAAGGGATGAGCCAGTGTTTTTGTGTTCATCTTGTGTGTTTAAGACAGTGTTCAGGACCACAAGGAAAAGAAGCTCTGGCATATGTTATGAAGATCATATTTTATTATTACTTATGATTCCAAATATGTTTTCTTCTGTTGAGAATTTTTTGGTTCAAATTATTTGTTTGTTAGAAAAAATCATCTTATACTGTTTGAGTATATGTTCATTTCACAGAGCAGAGATCCTGAACTCTCAGATCCATGTGGGGCCCTTGGAGTCCTTATAATCTAATCCCTTTATTGCAGATGAGTTTATGTGATTTACCTGAAGTCACATAGTAATTAGTCATGGTGAAGAGACAAGAAGCCAGTTCTCCTCACTCTTAGAACTCCTCTCTCTCTCCTAATTTCAATTCATAGGTTTTAATCTTCAAAAAGAATCATTTTAAGAAGCAAGATGATTTATTCAAAAGTTCACTGATCCTTTCCTCTCTCTTCCTTTTTTCCCCTCTAGCCCTCTTCAATCTAATCCCTGTGGGCCTGCGTGTGGTGGCCATCCAAGGGGTGAAGGCCAGCCTCTATGTGGCCATGAATGGTGAAGGCTATCTCTACAGCTCAGTAAGTACCTTGTTGTGTGTGCGTGTGTGTATGTGTGTGTGTGTGCGCGCACATAAACTGGCATGGAGAGTAATGAAGTAACCATTATTTTAGGGAAGAAAATTACAAGTTGAAGTCAATGTATATTTTCTGACCCAGTATATCAGGATTATTATGAAGATTTTATAATTTACAATGTTAAAGATCACGCTCTGTTGAGAAGAAGCTAGTAACCCTCCATGTGATACAAATTCTCTTTTTCTGTCTCACTTCTAGAGGATAATCTTTTGAATTGTACCTTTCTGTTTAATTCAAGAGGTAAAACATTTTTTCCTTTCTCCTGTTACCTCTCCTTCAAGCACAGAGGATGGTTTAGGAAGCTAAATTCTTGAATTTGTCTGGGAGTCTTCTCTGGCTTGTTGTGGAGAAAAAACCTTTCAGAATAGACTGTGTTTTTGTTTGTATTTAATAGAACTGTGTAGTACCTAATTTGTCAGACTCCTGGGATAACTGGTCACTTTAAAGACATGTGAATTGATGGAATGAGCTTTGGATTAGGGGCTGGGATATTTGAGTTTTATTTGCATTTCAACTACAATATTCCTGTGAGAAAGTGGCCTCCTCTCTTTGACTTAATTTCCAAACTTTTAAAATGAGGGTGTTGGATCTCATGTTGTCTAACATCTCTTTTGAATCTAAAACTAACAAAATTAGGTGGCATCAGTGGCTACATTATGAGCCCTGACATATTTTAAAGTAGTTAATGGTCCCACTCTCAAGATAATAATTTATGCATTGAGAGAATGCAGCTGCACTGAATCTTCTGTATGTATATAATTCCTGCTCTGTTCTAAGGGAATTGCCTATTTGTAGCTCATGACGAAATATTCTTGAAAATCATGGTTACAGATTTCCACCCTTGCTTTCTTTGATCTCACTAAATAAGACAAGGTTATTCAGGAAGTTCACTGATGCCCACTAGATTCTCAATTAATTATTGAATAGCTTTTATTAAACGTTTTCCACACTCAATTAAATGAATCTCTGGTACCCTATGCTTGCTTACTAGTAGTACCGCTGTCATTCATATTAGAATTCTTAAAGATGCCATTTTACTCTTGAACATATTCACATCTGAATATGCATTTATATATCAGATGTGTACATACACATTTTTTCAATGGTCTACTCAAAATAATACTTAAAGATAGATACATTTTGGTCAAATGGTCAAAACAATGGGCTTTCATTTTTAATGTGTCATAATTCTAACATTTCTTAATGTCCAGTTATTGTGAATCTATATTTTTAATGTGAGAATTAAAATAAGAAAAGGACAGTTATTGTTTTGAATAATTCCAGTTGGTTAAACTTTTTTAAAAAAAGTTTTGAATGCAATACAAACTAAAATATTTAGGTGATCTTAGGATAGTATTGATTTAAGAAGGTAGACTAAAGGTAGACTATATTTATATTTAGAAGGTTGTTATTCATTTTTATATTTATTTAAAAGGTAATAATTCTGGTTGTAATTCTACAAAAACAGAGTTCAGATTTCTGAACCAGAGTTCATTTCCAAAGGTCTGGGAAGAAGAAAAACACAGATTATCTGACAACAGTATTGTAGCAGGTGGCAGCTGTATAGGAGCCCGTGTGTGTTTTGTGTGTGTGAGTGTGTGTGTGTGTGTGTGTGTGTGTGTGTGTGTTAAGGGGGTGCAGGCAGGGAGGGGTCCCCGTTGTTGGGTGCAATCCCAAAGTTCCTGGGAGAGGAGCCTGGGTATTCAGCATGACGTAACTGAACTTCATATGTGGCAGCATTTTTAGAGATACATTTTTTCTTTTTTTCTTGCTCAGAACTAGGCTTAAGATACAGGGAGCCCATAGGAGAGGTTTTAAGAAATTCTTGACTAGAGAATTTTACTGTAGGTACTTCTTTGTAAAGGATCTAACACCTTAGTAAAACCAATAATGACCTGTTGAGTTACCTGTTTTCAGCTTTCCTCTTCACTTAAATCAAATTTGCCTCATACCAAGAATTGCAACCCTTTTCCCTGTATGGTACTGTGAGGCTACTGGAACAATTCTTCTTAATTATAAGCTGGGCCTCACTGACATTGAGCATCAGGTTCCCTACTTTCAAAATCACTCTCTTTCTGGATAGGACTAACAGTATGAAATTCTGGTTTTTAATTTTAAGCAGGGGCATAGGCCTGAAGATTTTGTTATAGGACGAAAGGGGGCCAATATCGGGAGAGACAGACCTGAAAGAGAATTGGGTATCAAGGCTTCATCACACTGGTTTTGCTGCTTGTCTGTGTGGCATGTCTCAGCAAGAGAGCAACAGTGTGGCCAGGAACCTTGCGGGGAGTTAAAAACAGGATGTTACAGGCTTTCGTGATGTGCTTTTGGTATATGTTAAGGCTTGAAGTTATTTGAAAAGCAGTTTCCTACTTGATGTTAAACAGTGTAGCTGAGCACACCAATAAGGCCCATACCTGGAATTATGGCGGGCGCAGGGGGACTGGTGGTGTGTGTCTGAAGGCAAAACCCTAGAGGTCCTAAAGAAGCTAACATAGAATCCAAGAGAAATTCTCAAATGGTATCATTTATCTAGTGGCATTCACCTTGTCTGTATTCATATTTAGGCTAGGAATTAATTCCCCAGTTACTTCTGATTCCCCCTCACCCCACCCCATTTACCAGGAGACAAAAGAGACAGTAGTAAAGACCGAGTGACTGTTAGGTAGCATAGAGCTAAAGTTTCCAGATCCATTCTGAAAATATTTTAATAGGTGAGTTTAATCCATAAGCATTTAATGAGATTGTTGATGCATCTAGATTTGTTTTTACCCTTGTAGTTTGCTTTTTATTTTGCTTCTATTTTCTTCTTCTTTATTTTCTCACATTACTGAAACATTTTCCTAGTCTATCTTTATTCTTCTGCTAGTTCATAAACGTAGGTTATAATTCTAGTGTTTTAATGATTTAGACTTTTTTAACAGACATACATATGTATATAATTTGCTAAATAATAAAACATATTATTTATTTCTGTCCTTTTTCCAAACAGCTGATAGACCTTAGTATGTTTTCTTGCTTAGTAAACACCACCACCCTTCTCACCAATTGGATTATTTACACTTTAAAATTAATATGCACAATTAGTTATTATTCTATACTAAAAGTTACATTTATCAATCTTTAAAATAATTTCTGTGCACACAGGTTTTGTTTTTGTGTTTATCAAATTCGGTCCCTCTGAGTTTACTTTTCTTCTAAACAAAATCTTCCACTGTTTTCAGTGTGTGCATCTGTAGGTGGTGAATTCCCTTCATTCTGGTATCCGTGAAAATGCCTTCCTTTCACTTTCACTCTTGAATTACAGTTCAGATAGTTATACAGTTCTTAGTAGACCTATATTTCCCCCAGCACTTTGACAATTATATTCTATTGGCTTCTGGCATGTACTGTTGACTGTGAGAAGTTTGTTGTCAGTTTAATATTCTCTCCTTTGTAGGTTATCTATATGGAAAATTTTAAGGACTTTTTCTCTTTATACTTTATGTTCTGCAAATTCACTATAATGTCTAGTTGTAAATCTAATTAAGTTATCTTGTTAGAAATTCAGAATGCACTTTCAATCCAAAGAATCAGACTTCTCTAATTCTGGAAAGTTTTAACTCTTCCCATTTACATTTTATTTCTCTGTTATACTTGCCAGTCTCTTGTGCTGATAATATTTAAATCACTTTCACTAGAAACTTGCAAATTTATCTGCTCTAGAAATGATGCCATCTGTTTAGTGATTTCAGTCACTATGCTTTAAATTTTTGGATGTTTAATGGTTTCCATTCCATATCTACCTGATCTTGATTGATTTCTTCCTGTTTTTACTATCTGGCTCTTTTTACAGAAAGTTATTAACTCATTTATCTCTCTGAGCTTTCTTATAATACTTGTTATACTTTTCCATAAAGTTAGTTTCTTTTGTAATGAATTCATGTTTCAATCGTTGATTTTGTTGGCTGTCATTTTTAGAATTAGACTGAGATTATATTAGACTTTAGAATTTGTTCTGCATGTGTTTGGAATTTTGGTCTGTAGGCCCATTTCTCTCTTTCTTTCTTCATGATCTTCTTTTGAAGTCTGCCCTCAATTTCTAGCAAATTTTTGGTTGCTGCTATCCAACCTCCAGTGGTCCTAGTTTAGAATAAGATTTTAAGAGTGATTTCATGGCTGCATCCTAGGGTAAAACTGGGGTTAGGAAAGGGGGCCTGGGCAAGGGTATGGCTTGGTCTTGTTTCTCTCATTGTGAGTCTATGTCTATCATTGCATCTTGCTTAAAATACTAGCAGCATTTTAAAAAATACAGTTGATATACAATATTATATTAGTTTCATGCAATCTACATGGTGATTTGAAATTCACATACATTAGGAATAACCACCATGGTAAGTCTAGTAACAATTTGTCTCCATACAGTTATTACAATATTATTGATCATAGTCCTTATGCTACATATTACATCTCTGTGTCTTATTATTTTATAATTAAAAGTTTGTACCTCTTAATCCCCTTCACCTACTTTGCCCAACCCTACACCCCCCCTCCCATCTGGCAACCACCGGTTTGTTCTCTGTATCTATGAATCGGTTTTCATTTTGTTTTGATTGTTTTGTTTTTTATATTCCACAAATAAGTGAGATCATATATTGGGTTGACCCAAAAGTTCATTCGGTTTTTCCATAACATCTTATGGAAAAACCCAGATGAACTTTTGGGTCAACCCAATAGTATTTGTCTTTCTCTGTCAGACTTATTTCACTTAGTGTAATACTGTCTAGGTCCAACTATGTTGTTGGAAATTGAATTTCTTTTTCTTTTAAATGTTCCATTGTATATATATACCACATCTTTTTTATACGTTCATCTGTTGATGGACACTTAGGTTGTTTCCATATCTTGGTTATTATAAATAATGCTTCAGTGAACATTGGAGTGCATATATCTTTTTGAATCAGTGTTTTTGTTTCCTTTAGGTAAATACCAAGAAGTGAAATTGCTGGATCACATGTTCTATCTTTCATTTTTTAAGGAACCTCCATACTGTTTTTTTTATAGTGGCTGTACCAATTTACAGTCCCACCAGCAGTGCATGAGTGTTCCCTTTTCACCACATCCTCAGCAACATTTGTTATTTATTGACTTTTTGATGATAGCTATTCTGATAGGTGAGAGGTGAATTTGATCTCATTGTGGTGTTGATTTGCATTTCTCTGATGGTTAGTGATGATGAGCAAGTAGCAGCATTTTTTATTTCAGCCTTTTAAGAGTTGGAGCAGGAAAATTATACCAGTCTCTCGTGTGAGCAGGTAGCCTGGCTCTGGTCCTTTATTTTACACAGAGGGCTTTTATTCCCATTGACCTGACCGGAGTGGAACTTGGGGTCACACCACCCCCTTCAGGACATGAAGCCCAGTAGGCCTGCAGCTGCCACTTGCTCAGTGCTTTGTATTTCCATTCTATAGGGATGATTAACTTGCTTTGATCCTGGTTATGTCATTTACACCTCACATTGCCAAATTCAATGTCATGAAACTTTTCTTTATTTTCTTCTAGGGCTTTTATGGTTTTAGGTCTTACATTTCAGGTTTTAATCCCTTTTGAATTAAATTTTGTGTATGATATAAGCAAATACCAGTATAGATGAGGTAGGTCAAGAAAAGGAAATTCCAGTTCAATCTTCATTAAAAAAAAGTTTCTTTGATTGATGTATTGTTGACTTACAATGTTGTATTAGTTTCAGGTGTACAGCAAAGTGATTCCGTTATACATAAATATATATATATGTATATATAGTCTTTTCAGATTCTTATAGGCTATTATAAGATATTGA
This sequence comes from Delphinus delphis, assembly GCF_949987515.2. Lineage (NCBI taxonomy): Eukaryota > Metazoa > Chordata > Mammalia > Artiodactyla > Delphinidae > Delphinus > Delphinus delphis. The sequence goes on from NC_082686.1 coordinate 75,981,626, forward strand.
ATATAGTTCCCTGTGCTATACAGTAGGTCCTGTTGTTTATCTATTTCAATGTTCACTTGTAGAGTCAACATTTCTTATCCTATTTGCTGCTGCAGTTAAGGATGTGTCACTCCATACTGTTACAACATAATATCAAAAGCATAATTCTTTGACATGGCTTTAGAATTCCATGACTAAATCTGATGCTTCAGTGAGAGCAGACAATGTCGAGATTGCAATAATATACTGACTTTATATTGAAAAACTGAGTCAAGAGTTACTGAGAGGGCTTCCCTGGTGGCGCAGTGGTTGAGAGTCTGCCTGCCGATGCAGGGGACACGGGTGCGTGCCCTGGTCCGGGAAGATCCCACATGCTGCGGAGCGGCTGGGCCCATGAGCCATGGCCGCTGAGCCTGCGCATCCGGAGCCTGTGCTCCGCAACAGGAGAGGCCACAACAGTGAGAGGCCCACATACCGCAAAAAAAAAGAGTTATTGAGAAGCATAGAAAGGGTCTCTGAGGAAGAAAAAAAGAGAGGGCCAATATTGAAAGTTATTGGAAGAAGACTGCTTTATACCCACAAAATGACAATAGGATATTTTTTATTTTCTCCTCTAATTTCTTTTCTTCCCCACTATCATAGATGTCCAAAATTTCTCATCACTGAGGATGAAATACAAATTTTCTCATTTTCTGCAGCCAAAAATAACTTCCACATTTTGCACTTTGGTAGGACATTTATCTGTATATTTCCTTTCTTTCTTTTGTTGGAATTATTTGTTTTCATGCCCTATCTATATAATTAGATGCAAGTTCCTTAAAGTTAGTAATCATATCTAATATAGATTAATATATACCATAACACTGAAAACTGCAATTCCTATGTAAAGATAGCTGTTAAAATTTTGTTGATCAGTTGATGGATGCATTTCATGTAGTTTAATTTTGACAATAATTCATTGGCCATCTGGTCTTATTGGTTGTTGTAATAATTTTCCTGATTGTAACTTTATATACTTTCCAGTTCTGTTAACTGGCTCAACTTTGAATAGGCTATGACTATTCTATGGAAACATGGAAAATTTGCTAAAGGAATCTTACTGTGCATACTTCTCTGTGGTGAAGCTAATGTTGTATTGTAATTTTAAGAGCTGATGTTGTCGTGTTTTCCTTTCTGTACTAAATATTGCTTATAAAAGAAAAAAAAGCAAAAATTGGCAAGGGTATCTTCTTGGGAAGCCGCTTGGTCATTACAATTCATCTCTCACTGGAAGAGTTCTGTTCCATAATGAAAAGAAATGGCAGTATTTTAAAACACACATATCTAGAATAGAGGTACAAAATAGTTACCCACTCTGGAATTTGAGTTTCTCCATCAACTGACTTCCTCATGGAATCTTCCAAAATTTGAGGCATATGCAGAAGTATTTCTTGGGTAATGGTATCTCTGAAAAGTCTCTAATATTGAAGGAGAGCAAGAAGGAGGGAGGGAGGAAGAGAGAAACACCTTAGCCATTAATGCCAGATGAATCACAGAGTTTTGAAGTTACTGGTGCCTGAATAGAGGGAAGTCAAAAGCCAAATTAGAGGCTTGTTCAGCAAGTAGATTGTTAAATATTCAGTTAGGGTCATTTGCATAATTTTTCCTTCCATATAATTGTGGTTTTCTTGAATTTTATAACATTTCTTTTTCATCTTAGGTTGATTTTTGGCTATAGCACCTAGAAAATAATTGCTTATTTTGCCTACTTTTTTTTTTTTTGCCCTCATGTATACATATTTATTAGCTGAACTGGGTTGTTTTTAATCAACTAGAAAATATATATGTGGAATCCTGTTAGCCCAAGAATCTGGCTCTGTTGCTTGCAAATATGTGAAGTGAATTTTTGTTGCTGTTGTTGAAATTAGGTTGCCTTTCTTTAGAAAGAATCAACAGGTCATTAGTTATACGTTCAGTAAGGACTAAATGATGGTAAGCATCCATTTTTACCTTATGTTTTCAGTAGTAAGTGGTGTTGGTTTTATTCCAAGAAATTATAACTTCTGGAAAACATTAATACTTTAGCTCCTGGGCTAGCCTTAATTGTAAAAATTAATAAGAACCTGCTATATAAAAAATAAAATATACTGAAAAAAGAATTAGCATATGTGTTTCCAGTAGCATTTTTCATTGAAAAGTAAAAATAGGATTAAGCTCTAAGAGCAGCACTAATGAGGACCTTTGGTTGAATCATTTGAAAATGATACTACGTTTTATATTTCTACCTTGTCATGAGGCACATTAGGCCAACATGTAGTCATATATCCAAAATTTCTCAATTGTATTTCTTAGGTCATTAGTGAATCAGGCAGTATTAAGCAGTATTTAAGAATGAAAGCTTTAGAAATAAAACTGGGTTTGAATCACAGCTCTGTAACTTACTTCCTTGTGTCATTGGGGAAATTTGTTAACCTTCTAGACTCAGTTTCCTTATATATAAATTGGAGATAATTATGAAAATACCAGCTTTATAGGATTATAACAAGAATTAAATGAGACAATGCATGTAAAACCCTAGTACTGTGCCTAGTACATAGTCAATGCTCAATGTCAGCCATATGTAGTAGTAGTAGTAGTAATAGTAAAATAGTATAGTAGTAGTATTAGTAATAGTAGTAGATACATTAAATAAGATGCTCAATGTATCCTAAATCAGTTTCTTACCATCAGTTCATGAAGTTCACATAGGATAATTCTACCTGAATTTTCAGTGGTGATTCCTGGTTTGCCTAACCCACTATCTTTAGCCATCCTGGCCATGGGAGGTTGGTTGCAGAGCATCTCCCATTTGACTAGAGCCAATTAGTTTCAGGCCCAAGACTTGACTTTATCTGTTGAAGGAGAGTTGCCTTTTTTTTTTTTAAAACTGAATTTAGAGCTGAGAGGATCAAGGACTACAGCCATCTTAAAAACACAAGGAGAAATCGTATCTTAGAATGATTCCAACACTCAGAGGACAGAAAGTCTCTAGGTGGAAAGATGGAGAAATCAGTTCTTGTTCACATCCTTTGACATTGTACACGAAGACATACGTGAAGCCAGCCCTACCTCTGAATTTTCAGTCTTAGGAGCCCATAATTACCCTTCTGTATGAACCAGTTTGGGCTGTATTTGTTTTTAACCTGCTTAACTGATAAAGTGAACCAATTTTCAGAGTGTTAAGACTTTCCGAGAAAGCTAAAGCTCCATTTGTTCCGTGTTCTCTATGTCTTTTCTGGTGAATAATTTCCCAGTGGCCTCCTTCTGAAGAGTTATGACTTTACTATTGCTCTCTGGGCCAGCCTGATTCCCAAAAGAGATTATCTGTTCTGATTCGTTCTACCTTCCCTTGCCTGTTCCCCTCCAAAACCAACATAAGAATTAGTCATTTTCATATGTAAATGTTTCTTGGGTTTGTAACAAACAAATCATCGAAAGATAAGAATCAACTTTTCTTTCCTCTTGCCCCCCCAGCATGAGCCAGTTTTTCAACTTTTGGGGACTTCTTCAAAATATCTCTTTATATAACTCCCTTGGAGGGAAATATATTGCATAAAATAAGTGTGTAAGCCATGACTTTCATAGACTTCAGGGAGGGGAAAAGAGAAGAAATTATGAGTGCTAAATGCAGAGGGAAAATCAGTAGGTTTTCAGGTGAGATTTGAATGAAATAGAGATGCAGTGAAACAGAGAAACAGAAGCAATTCATTTTTATGACCAAGTCTGCAGATAAGTTCACGCTTTGAATAGATATCACTGAGGAAAAGAATATGAAAAAACAAAACAAAACATTGTGATAGGTGGCCAAATTAGAACAATTGTCAGGGAAGGACAGATTGCAAAGTGCTGCATTTTGAGATTTCAAGCCGACAGCCTCCTGCATTTATGGTGTACCTAAAGTTTGTTTCTGCACCACAGAATTTTAAAATCTAGTAGTTAAATTGGGGAAATGGTTTAGCTACATAGAAATGTACATGTCAAAAGTGACATATATTTCAGCTATCTCCAAATGGAAAGAAAGACATTTATTTTGAGTCCACTGAAAACGTCAGTCTCCCATGGGGTACCTATATGTCATGGTCCATCCAGAAGAGTTCCAGTTTATGCCTGATGTCTTAGTGTAATTATTGACACCACCTGTTTGACCCTCAGAAGTGTCCTGGATTAGGGTTTGGGCAATAATTATACAGTCATGTTACACATGATTCTACATATGACTCAGTGGGTGATCTGAGGGTCAATATATGCACAAAATCTTACTGAATAATTTGAAAATTACCTGTTCTGATTTACTCCCCAAGACCAAATCTTCATGATAAATTTCTTAAGTTCACTTTCCTGTATCACCCAGTGATTGAGTTTGGCTGTGAGTAAAAAGACACCCATAACAATGATTTAAAGGGATCAAAGGTTTAAGTTTTCTCACATAACCAGAAGTCTGGAGATAGATAGTTACTGGTATTGGTTCATTGACTGGCTAAACAACCCTTGGCTAAAAGACCAAGGTTTTTACATTTATTTGGCCTTTTCCTCGTGGTACAAGATGGCTCCTGCCTCCCCAGCTAACGTGTATACATTCTGGGGAGTAAAAAAGGGGCACAGAGAAAGAGATGGTGCCTTTATCAGGAAAGAACACTTTCCCAGAAGTTTCAGCAATGTCCGTAGTGATGTCCAGTGATGACCATAGAACTGTGTCACATGGTCACCCCTAGGTGGACGGAGTGTGGGGAAATGTCTCAATTTTTTTTTTTTTAAATTTGAGCTACATATATTGCCATATTCATCAAAACCAGGGTTCTGTTAATATGATCGGGAAAATGGATATTGGGTAGACACTTGGCAACTGCCCCACTTCTCCAGGCTGAGAATATAAATGTAGATAACGTAAAACTTTAGCACAAGAGAGTCAAAGAGACAGAGAGCAACTGAACAGATTGAAGAATAGATATGCATGTGTAGTTTCTTCATTAGGTAATGTAAAATCTTTTGAATTACTATAAATATTGGTTGAAAAATTTATGAATCTCTACTAGGAAGCTAAATATTGAACTCTAGAGACTAACGGGAAGAGATCTTACCTGTAATTTTATTCAGGTCCAAATAGATTAGAATTTCCCTGGGATTTGGTGACAGAAGCTTTCTGCTTGTTGACTTTTCATGATGGATCGCTGGATATTTCCTCTGAAATTTCTCTCTATAGCTAGGGCAAAGATGAATAAGCATTGCTACTTCAACTTCCATTCTTCTATTTCACTGGATGGGTAAAAGTTCTCTCTGTAGGAAGCTGTGAGAAGTTGTGAGGGAACTGAAAGTCACTATGGAGTGGGATATAGCATATTGACTTGTAAGGGCATGCTTGCCTGTGGTTTCAATACAGATATTCCTGAAACTCCAGCAACTTTTCCATGCTCCCATTTAACCAATAATTTACCTATTTATTTAGTGTAGATAGTGTGGCTCACATTGTCTTAGGCACTGAAAATGAAATGAAAAACATTTCCATTGTAGTGGGAGAACAAGACGACACATAAATAAATATGGAAATTTACTATATAGGATTGGTTTTTATAAAACAAAAAATATATTTCAGTAATAGAGAATAATAGAGAAAACTAATTTAGATAGGATTGCCATGAAACTTTCTTTAAGGAGATGATATTCATGCTAAAACTAAAGGATGAAGCGAAAGACCAAACCAGAGGAAGTGTACTAGCAGAGGCAGAAATAAGTGCAAAACAGTCATAGGAGTAAAATGTTTATAAATCTTATTGTTTCTCACACATTCTATCATAATTCTTGCACCTGAAGTGCTAATTCTAATATCTGTTCATTTTAATTTGCTCGTCTATTTGATTTAAAATATTTTTACATATTGTGTGCTGAGTACCATTTTGGGTGCTCCAGGCATGAGAGAGGAAAAGAACAAACACTGCACTTTCATACCATAATAAAAGAATGAAATTGTTAAGGGTTATAAAGGAAGGAAGCAGGGTTATAGAAACATAATACATTTATGTCTTGGCATATTTTTTTAATTTTTAAATTTACATTAATTCTCATCATGAATTTCTTTCTGTTATTTGTGCTATCCTTGTATTTTGACTCTTTTTACATTGAACCCAGGAATAAGTTGTATGTTTTTTAAAAATTTGTATGCTGTTTATTGAATTCTTTCTTTATTATTAATATTCCTAAGGGATTTCCAGGAACTTTCTCAGTAATTTCAATGAAAAGACTTTATTGGCATTATCTTAAAACCTTGAAATCTGATTAGTAGCATGTTGCCAAAAATATTTATGTTTTAAAAAGTCCACATCACGTACAAAAAGTAACTTAAAATGGATCATAAACTTAACTGTAAGAGCTAAAACTATAAAACACTTAGAAGAAAGCATAAGGCTAAATCTTCATGACCTTAGGTTAAACAGTAGTTTTAGAGATATGAAACCAAAAGCACAAGCAACACACAAAAAAATTTCATCATAATTAAAACATTTGTGCTTCCAAGAACACAATCAAGAAAGTGAAAAAGACAACCCAGAGAAGGGGAGAAAAGTTAGCAAGTCATTTATCTGGTAAGGAATGTGTATCTAGAATATATAAATAACTCATAGAACTAAAAATGAAAAGACAAAAGTGTACAAAGGATTTGAATAGACATATTTCCAAAGGAGATATACAAATAGTTAAGAGCCACATGAAAAGATGTTCAACACCATTAGCCATCAAGGAAATGCAAATCAAAAACCACAAGGACTCACCACTTCACACCCACTAAGATGGCTTTATTAAAAAAGATAATAACAAGTACAGGTGAGGATATGGAGAAGTTGGAACCCTTATATACTGCTAACGGGAATCTAAAATGCCATAGCCACTTTGGAAAATAGTCTACCAGTTCTGCAAAAGGTTAAAGATAGAGTTACCATATGACCCAGCAATTTCACTACTAGGTATATACCCAAGAGAAATGAAAACGTAGGTCCACACAAAAACTTTTCTATATTAATATTCATAGCAGCATTATTTAAAATAGCCAAAAGTGGAAATAACCCAAATGTCCATCAACTAACGAATGGATAAGGTGTGGCACATTTATTCAATATAATATTATTTAGCAATAAAAGAGAGTGCTGAGGCATGCTACAACATGTAGCATCGTGGCAACAGTATGTTAAATGAAAGAAACCAGTCACAAAAGACAACATATGGTATAATTCCATTTATATGAAATGTCCAGAATAGACAACTCTATAGAGACAGGAAGTTGATTAATGATTATGCTGTGATAAATGGGAACAGACTGCTACTAAAGGGTGGGAGTTTGCTTTTTGGGGTAATGAAAAAACTACAGTTGATTGTGATGATGGTTGTACAGCTCTGTCAATATACTAAAAACCATTGAATTATACACTTTGAATGGGTAAACTGTATGGTATGTGAATTATATCTCAATAGTGCTATTATTAAAAAGTTAATTCTATTTAAAATATCAATTTAATCATGATTTAATGGAGATTAAAAAGTAAATAAGATCATTTTCCCCTAATGGATTCCATACACATTAATTGAATTGTATTTTTTGTTTGTTTAAAGTAACACAAAGGTGTGAATTTCCTCACAGCTGGAGGGGCGTGACAGAACTTTAATACTCTGGTGCAAAAAGTGGAAAAAGGAGGACGAGCAGAGTAGAATTTGTTTTCATTGTGAAGATGTGTCCTACAACTGTAAACACCATTGATTTTGACCACAAAATACTAGCTATGAGAGAAGAGTTTTTATAATAAGATTAATATTTGCTGTGACATTTTAATTTACTTACTGAGCTTGGACCTTTAAATTATTACTGTCAGGGCTCTAAAAATTTATACCTGCCTGTTCATGTGGTGATACTTTTGGAGGTATATGTTTAAATCACAGAATATATATATATATATTCCCTCTTTGGCTCAATTTAAAAATGTTTCGTGAGGAAATCTTGAATATTTTGTACCTTAAAATTGCATCTTGGAATATACAAGCAGCTCATGCAACTCAATATCCAAAAAACAAACAACCCAATCCAAAAATGGGCAGAAGACCTAAATAGACATTTCTCCAAAGAAGATACACAGATTGCCAACAAACACATGAAAGGGTGCTCAACATCACTAATCATTAGAGAAATGCAAATTAAAACTACAACGAGGTATCACCTCACACGAGTCAGAATGGCCATCATCAAAAAATCTACAAACAATCAATGTTGGAGAGGGTGTGGAGAAAAGGGAACCCTCTTGCGCTGTTGGTGGGAACGTAAATTGATACAGCCACTATGGAGAACAGTATGGAGGTTCCTTAAAAACTAAAAATAGAACTACCATACGACCCAGCAATCCCACTACTGGGCATATACCCTGAGAAAACCATAATTCAAAAAGAGTCATGTACCACAATGTTCATTGCAGCTCTATTTACAATAGCCAGGACATGGAAGCAACCTAAGTGTCCATCAACAGATGAATGGTTACAGAAGATGTGGCACATATATACAATGGAATATTATTCAGTCTTAAAAAGAAACAAAATTGAGTTATTTGGAGTGAGGTGGATGGACCTAGAGTCTGTCATACAGAGTGAAATAAGTCATAAAGAGAAAAACGAATATCATATGCTAACACATATATATGGAATCTGAAAAAAAAAAAAAGGTTCTGAAGGACAGGAATAAAGACGCAGGCGTAGAGAATGGCCTTGAGGACACCGGGAGGGGGAGGGGTAAGCTGGGACAAAGTGAGAGAGTGGCATGGACAATGGACATATATACACTACCAAATGTAAAACTGATAGCTAGTGGGAAGCAGCCACATAGCACAGGGAGATCACCTCAGTGCTTTGTGACCACCTAGAGGGATGGGATAGGGAGGGTGGGAAGGAGATGTAAGTGGGAGGAGATATGGGAATATATGTATAGATGTAGCTGATTCACTTTGTTACAAAGCAGAAACTAACACACCATTGTAAAGCAATTATACTCCAATAAAGATGTTAAAAAAAAAAAGGAAAGAAATATGTGCCATGCTAACGCTAATCAAAAATATTATTTTATTGAAGTATAGTTGATTTACAGTGTTGTGTTAATTTCTGCTGTACAGCAAAATAATTGTTATATATATATATATATATATATATACATTCTTTTTCATATTCTTTTCCATTATGGTTTATCACAGGAAGGTTTAGTTTTTTGTTTTGGGGGGTATTTTTGGCATGCGGCATCTTAGTTCCCCAACCAGGGATCGAACCTGTGCCCCCTGCAGTGGAAAAGCAGAGTCTTAACCAGTGGACTGCCAGGGAAGTCCCCAAGGTTTAGTATTTTTTAAAGCCTTATTTAGCTTGAACTTTCCTTTGATATTTTGAGTTGTCTGTTTTGCCGTTAGATCTGCCAGTGTCACTTACCCTCCAACTTGGTTTAACATTATATTCGTTTTGAGTGCTCGGGTGATATGTGAGGTACTATATGATTGGGAGGGCTGCAAATTGGTTTCTGGGTTTTTTTTCTCAGAGTTTACTTGTATGCCTTTCTAATGCCTGATTTTTAATATAGGTATTGTCAAGGTGTGGTTTTTATTCTTGAAAAATTTTAATGTATCTGCTAATTCATTATCCCAAGAGTAATTTGGCATTATTATAATAATGTAAACTATACATAGATATGGAGTATTGAGTAGTAGATTATTATAATAAGGATACCTTTCTTAAGACTTTTTAACTGTGTTTCCTGGTTCTCATTCTCAAATCCATACTTACAAACAGGCTATGTTTTTGGTGCCTTATTATTTACAAAATGAAGAGACACAGGCAGAGTCCTCGCTAAGATGTATTATGTGAGAATGGAAAATGGAGTTGTATAGCCCTTAAGTCTCAAGTGAAAAATGCAGAGGGAAGTAATTGGCCACATCCCAAACTCTTTAGAGAGGCTGATCCAGTAGTCCAAAATGGAAAATGAAGTTTCCAAAAAAACATTCCCCAAAGACGCATGATTCATTTTGTGTGGCAATAAATATAACTCTTTGAACACTGTTAGTTATTTGGCTAGTTTACTGGAGTCCAAGTGTACCTAACTCTGCATATCAACTTCTCAAAAACTCTTAAAGCCCATCCCCAGTGTTTCCCCTGAAAATCAGCTGTTTGTTGTTGTTGCTGTTATTTTAATTATCTTTGTAGTATCGAAAGATCTTCCGAATCTACCAGTTCTATCTATGCTGTCTAGCACTGTGCCCACTCTGGCTTTATTTTTATGGGCCCTCAGTTAATAAGAGTGATCATAGAAGTCAGCTACACTAAATCAGTGGCTCCTTTCCTAATATTCACAAAAATTAGAACCCGATTACTGCTGAAACATCTCTAAGAGTGAGGGCTTTATTACCTGAATCGTACACTGGAGATGACCGTTAGGATCATCTTCTTCTTTTTTTTTTTTTTTTTTTTGCGGTACGCCGGCCTCTCACCGCTGTGGCCTCTCCCGTTGCGGAGCACAGGCTCCGGACGCGCAGGCTCAGCGGCCATGGCTCACGGGCCCAGCCCCTCCGCGGCATGTGGGATCCTCCCGGACCGGGGCACGAACCCGTGTCCCCTGCATCGGCCGGCGGACTCTCAACCACTGCGCCACCAGGGAAGCCCAGTCATCTTCTTTTTACTGTGCCATTTTTGGTTCTAGTCCTGCAATGTGGAGTCACAGAGAATGTGTTAATTGCTTAGTAGCACTCGGCACATGGTGAGTGTTCTAAAGCTGTTGACTGTTGTGATGATCAAATGAATTTTTCCACCTGTGTCCATTTTATCTCCATCTCAGTCGTTATCCATATATCTATCTACGTATCTGGGTATCTATCTATTTATTTATCTTCCATTACTTAGAATGATGACTGACACCCAGTAAGGGCTTTAAATTATTTAAATTATAAAGGGCAAAAATTATTATATATATAATATATATATATTTCTTTCTCACGTGATGTTTTCAACTATTTGGTGAACACAAATATTATAGGAAGTGATCATGGTTTTCATGAGAACATTAACCAGTTCCATTTCTTTCTCAAGGAAGTTAATAAATACTATTTATTAAATAAAGTAACGAGCAATAGAATCATTAATTTTGTAAATTGAAGGAAAGCTATAAATAATTTGGTTCAATTCCTCCTTTTTTCAGATTAGAAAATAGAAATTTAGACTGAACTTTTTTTCATCCCTTTATTATTCAGAGCTCACTCTTTTGTTTATACTATATATCTCTCCTGAAGTGTGATATTATAATCTGTGCAAGTGATATTTTATTAGTTTCTGCCCTGGTTTAGCCCTTGCTGAATACTAGTTGACTCTCTGGGACCAGCAAGAAACCATTCATGGTCAGGAAGTATTGGTCAGCAATACAGGGCTGGGGGAATTAAAATTCATTCACTTGCCTCTTAGAAATATCTGTTTAAGAAATTCTTTGATATTGATTTACTTTCAAGCATTGATTACTTTTCTCCCTGAAGGTAACAGTTTTATGATCATTCTACTGGTCTCTAACAATGGCTTACCTGATTTACTGATACGTAAAAAGCCTACAGAAATGTATTTTTTCATTGACTTTATACTTGCCCAGTAACAGCATTGGTCTTTATTATGTTTCAATGGGTGGCTTGAATTAGATCCATAATAAGCTGAATCCACGCTAAATGCAGCTGTAATGTAGGGGAACCAAGATGGCATTCCTGGCAGCGTTCTCATTATATGTGCTTTACTTCCATTTGGTAGTCATTTCTGTAAGTTCCAAGGAAATTTCCTGCTATGAAAGGTTTTCTCTTACTGACATTGGCTAAAGAGACATTAGACCCTTATTAGATGTGTGTTTTGCCTTTGCTAATTCTTTTCCCCTGAGCCAGCCCCAGCCTTCTTTCAATAGGGTTTGCTTTGCTTCCCATTACATTACATTCCAAACAAATCCCTACTTTGTATTCGCACTTGTTCCACTTATCACCAAAGCCTTCTGATAGCTCAATTTATATCTAATTTTTCCTCCATTTATCTACCAAAGCCCCTTTTCTAGAATGTCTCACTTTATGTTACACAGAAGGTATTTCCTTGGCCAGATCTTTGGTGGTCAACAGGATGCCTCTCAGAAAAATATGCCCTTTCTCCCTCATTGGAGAGTCAGAACCTCCAACTCTTCTCCATTGGGGGTTGAGGCATATTTCTATATGAACCTGATAGAGGTTATGGGAATCAGTAGGTTAATAAGGCTTCTATAATGGATCAATCTGTGCAGGAGTTTCCAACTTACTTTTCTTCTTCCATATGATAGAGACCATATAAACAAAAACCTTCATCCAGAAAATGTTTCTGCCTGTGCATTTTTGTGTGCATTGTTTTTATTTATATTCAAGCAACTTTCATGCTTGTCGTGTGATGAGATCCACATAAAAACTCCAGAGAGGTTGATCAGACCAGTGTAATTATCACTATATTATAAATATGGAAAATTACTCAAAGGTGATAGGAATCATTAATACCAGTGTCCAATCTAAGATTTCCCTTCCTTACTTGAAAAATGAATATTCCTTTGCTTGCAGTAGTAAAGGATTTCTATTTAAGAATGTTAACTTCTTTGTTTATTTTCCATTTGAGACAGAATATTGGTTATGGTGTGTCTGGAAGGGTAAAGACTGCTTTGAAGATGTGAGAACTGGGAATAGAGAGTTTGGCTGGGAAGTGGAGAGGGAGGCAGTCAGAGAATGGGCATCTCAACCTGTATTTCTGAGAAGGAAAAGAAAAAACAAAAGAATCATCTGTCTGCTTAAAATTTCTTTTATATTTAGCCTTTTAAGTTTGTATGAGAATTAAGTGTGTTAAATTTACTTTTTTTATTTTGGTATCTTGTAGTGGTGCCTACCATCCTAAGCATCAAGATATGGTATACAAGAGGGCCAACAGGACACAGTATTATACTCTTGTGCAAAATGATTCAGGGATTCTATTTAAAGTAGTTGAGCATCTGTGAGTCTCTGCTTAATGTGTTTATATGCTTCTTGTTTTCTTTCTTCCATTTCCATCTTTCCATTCTCCTTTTTCCTCTCCCTCCATCCTTCCCTCCTTTTCTCCTTTTCTCTCTCTCTGTTTATCTCTCTCCATCCCTCCAACCCTTCCTTCTTTCTTTTTTTTTTTTTGGTATAATCTTTATTTAACAGACATTCATTAAACATGTGCTATATACAAAGTGAGGTAAATGCTTTAGATGCCTGTAATACAAAGAAGGATATAGAACTTATGCTTTCAAAGGAGCTTATAGGCTGTCGGAGTAGGTGGTAATACAAAAATCAAGGCATTCAGGGTGGAATCTGCCGAAGTTCTGAGTACAGAATAAGCAATATTGTAGATATTCTAAGTGCAATACTGAGGTCATGGAATGGAGAGGATATTTTAAAATCTTGTCCTGAAAATATATTTCATATCAGTAAGACCTAGTGATTTGCATCCAGGAAAATACTGGCCACTGTGACCTGTTCTAAATCATATTAAAGATTCTATTGTCATATCACATAAAGTAGGTATATTTGATAATATATATCACATCTTTTAATATTAGAAATTACTGTGTACAAATGGAGTTGAATGAGAAATTGACTACTCTAGGTCCCTTAATTAAGATCTCCTGTTGCCTCCTTCCTATGCAGGAGAGCAAACTGGTAGTAAGATAGATAACAGATACTCTATTTTGTAAGACCTATGAGCAGCTGGGTGCTTGCCACGGTTGCTTACTCAAACTTGCAGAGACTATCCCACATTTGTATTTATGTGTGGAGAGGGAAAGTGATAATTTCAGAGAATAATGGAGAGGTCACATGAGGAGGGGACAAGTGAAAGCAAAGTCATTTTTTAATACCCAGTAGGAAATGTAGAAAGCTTGGGGATAAACCTTTTGCAGGCACAAATGTGTCAAAAAGCTGTGGAGGGTTTATACTGTGCAAGATCCCTTAGATATGTGTGTTTTGGTTCTACAGCCCATTGCTTTGGGGCCATTGAGTAGGAATAATAGCTCTATCCAACTTAACAACCCCTCAAGTTCTCACAGTATTAAATGAAAATGATGATAATAATTATGTTAGTAATCATATTTGAATGCTTACTACATGTTTGGACTCTATAAATTTATTGATTCAATCTTCATGGCGACTCCCTAAATTATGTCCTAGCATTATCTTCCTTGGACAGGTGAGAAAATAAAGATGAAGTGATTTACTCAAGATTACCCATATGGGAGATGAAGCTTTTAACTCTATTAAATACTGAGTCTCTAATAATAAGAAAATGTCAATATTTATTTACATGTGGTGCTTGGTAGTTTCAAAGAGCTTTGACATCCACCATGAGGTATATTAAGTCAGGTTATTTATCCTTTTTTAAGAGGTAAGGCATTTAACTTCAGGTCTATTTACTCCAAAACCTAAGCAGAATTCACTGCACTCTGAAGTCTATTCATAATTTAAACCTACATAGATGTGTCTAATTTTAGACAAATTTCCAATCAGATTGGCTAAAATCTAATAGTTTCTTATGCTTGGGAATGTACATTTTAGTCTCTTAGTAATTATCTTATGCATTATACAATCTTCACTGGAGTTACCAGATAAATGAGATGTCACTGCACTTAACAGCAAGGATCACTGCTGCTAGCTTTCGATTGGTTTCATCTGTTGCTGGGAGGAGTTGCCATCTCTCAGCAGCTGCCAGCCAGGCAGGCATTTCTGATGGAGCTGAGCCCAGGTTGACAGTAGCTAGAAAAGGAACGTGTCCTAACCTGGCAAGGACATCCTTCCAGTCAGTGTTTTTGTCCACCAGGCTGACAGAATCCCCAATTTTGATGCATTTCATTGCTTTTCTTGAAGCCCATTTTTGTCCTTTTTTCTTTCTTTTCCTTGCTTAAATTTGTTTAGTTGCTGACAGACCATATTCATGCACTGTACAAAAGAATAAGTAAATTCCAATTAGCATCTGAAATGCAGGAGAACTTGGTTCCAGCTCTAGTGGGAGAATGATATATTGTTTGATTAAAAGAAGGAAGAGCCATTTCTTCTAAATAAGGCACATCATTTTCCTGGCAATTACAAAAGGGAGCTTTAAACGCCCTCTTTAGGATTTTGATGAAAGAATGAGAATTGTTCTATTTGGATGGCTTCCCCTGTTAAAATCCTGTTTATATACAAGGTGACTGAAATAGATGCTGGGGAAAGAAAAGCATTATGTTTGTTCTTCCCCTTCTTGACTTTACATATCATTAGCTGTCTGCCTGGAATGTTCTACACCCTGTTTATTAACTCTTCTTCACCCCTTAAGGTCAGGCTCCAATGCAAGACTGATGGTGAAACTTTCCACATGCACCTCTATTCACTCCCTTCTTTGTGTCCTCAAAATGCTTCAGTTATATTCCTGTTTTGGGACTTCCCATAGCAAACTGTCCTTTTTTTTTTTTTTTTTAATGTGAACTATAGTTTTCATTTCTTTATTTACATGTGGTATTTTCATTTTGCCAACTGTCTTTATAGTCACTCTTCTTGGCCATTTCCATTACTGAGTTCTTGTATGTCTAAATGTTCAAGGACCACATTTTATGCACTTTTGAATTCTTAGCACCTAGTACTGTGTCTGGACCTAGTAGACACCAGTCCCTAACCTCCCAGTACCAACCCCAAGATGTTTAGTAAATCAACAAATGCACACTGTGGTGCAACATTCTCCTCAATCTTCAAACAGCTCCATTCAGGAGTCTCAAAAGCCAGGCTTATGAGAACTAAAAACATATTTATGTCTTTGACCCCTGAAATATATTAACTGCCTCCAATCATACCCCCGTGTGGAGGGATTTGAGTGTTCTCTAATTACAGAATCTGGGAAATGGAGCACTGTCTGTCTAAACTGGAAGGGACGTCAGAGTGTCAGTGGGCCCACGTGCTCTTTGACCGATGTAGAAAAGAAGGCCTGTAGGGGAGACGCCATCTGCCCAAGGCCACCACCCAGAAGGCTGGTGGCTGAGCTGCGCTTCAGACCCTAGTGAGCATTCTGTTAGGTTGTTACATGCACTTGGCATGTAACGCTGAAGGCAGCTTTGTGATTCTGACATTGAAATTAAGTCCTCCCAGTAAGGAAATATCCAGTAGGATCAATATAATATCATGGCACATTGGAAGGTACCTTAGTCTTGGAGCTGGAAGAGTTGAGTTCAAATACTGATTAAGTGCTTTGTGCCTTGACCACTGAGCCAAGGATTCTATTTAAAACTTTATGGGACATTCTAGTCATTCTCGTTGTCTAGAGTCTCCCCTACTCTCCTCAGATTGTAAACTCATCAGGGAATGTTTACTTTAATAAGGATTTATTGAGCATTTACAGTGTGTCAGCACTGTTAAGACCTCATAATAAGACTATACCATATCTTGCGTAATACCTAAAGCAAAATTAAGCATACAATGTGGATTTGAGGAATTATTGTACACTTATTACATGTTTCCATGTAAGTAATAATGGTGCCGGACACCTTTCAGCCTTATATTCAAGAGAGGAGTGAATTCCCTCATTTTTTATGCACTATACATTAGGAAGGAAAAAGGACAGGGATATTTAAAATATATGAAAGAATAAGCTCTATCCTCAAGAACTATAGAAGCATACATTTACAACCAACCAATTTATATGGTAATCACAAGCCATTCTCACCCAGAATTTCTCAGAGACATGAATCCAGTTTGAATTTACAGGGTGTAGTCAAAAGTGATACTGTGTTAGCTATAAATTTCCTCCTATTGATGGGAGCAGGAAAGCTGTTCCTATATCTTGGGCTTTCCTTAGCCTGAAGTAATCTTCTTCAATTTCTTCTGCCTGTCCAAAACCCAAGAAAAAACGACCTCATTTGTGAAGCATTGTTTTGAATCCTCACCAAATAGAAGTATATGTTCCTCTTTCATGCTCCCATCCCTGTATTGTGGTCCTTAGTCATCTTCATTTTTCATTTATTTGTGTGTCTGGTTAATTATAAACTCCCTGAGATCAAGGGACAGGTTTTTTTCTTCATCTCGCTAAATCATCTAATTCAGTATCTTGCAAATAACAGTGCTAAATAATTGGGAAATGAATGAATGAGGAAAATGAGTGAATAAAGTCAAAAGAGTATTAGTGATTTATTCAATAACGATTTCTGGAATGACTACTAAGCTTTGGTGTGCCATGCACTGTATTCAATCTTGGGTGGACATAGCATGGTGAACTTTTATCTGCTGCCTGGCACTGATGGGCTAAGTTATAATAGCATATAAATATCCTCTCAGTATTAAACAATATATATCTAGAAACAGGGATGCTACCATTTTGAAAATGTATGAAAAATCTGCAGCTCTTAAAAATTTAACAGTCTTTGGGGGCTTCCCTGGTGGCGCAGTGGTTGAGAGTCCGCCTGCCGATGCAGGGGACACGGGTTCGTGCCCCGGTCCGGGAAGATCCCACATGTCGCGGAGCGGCTGGGCCCCCCCGTGAGCCATGGCCGCTGACCCTGCGCGTCCGGAGCCTGTGCTCCGCAACGGGAGAGGCCACAACAGTGAGAGGCCCGCGTACCGCCAAAAAAAAAAAAAACAAAAAATTTAACAGTCTTTGAAATATAGAAGTGAACTTTTGAGAAATACAGTGGGCATAAAGAAAACAGTGTGACTCTGCTATCAGAGCCTAACAGATATTAGATATATGAATTGTATCAAAACAGGACTGCTGATTTGGGGGATGCTAGAGATTCTATTTTGGTCTCAAAACGGCTCCTTTATGGGCTTATCCAAACTATTTCTTACTTGAAATCCTCTGGTTTATAATCTGTTTCTCCTCCCCACCCCCCTCCACAAATGAGTATTCTGAGGATTAATTGCTGTAGAGTACTTTGCAAATGAAAGGTCTATATAAATTCTAAGTGGTGGTGTTATCATGTGGGTGATGTGCCAATGAAATATTGACAAAAGCCCCTGTTTGCTAAAGCCTGCATTGATGTATTAAACTCCAGCTGTAGAACAGTACCTCTGGGGAGCCTCATACTTTCTTTTCTTTAGATACGTGAATTGGCAATTAAAAATAATTATATTGCAGCACTGCTTGTGATGCCAGTCAAGAAATCCACATTGAACAACGTGGGATGTTGTCTTTGAGCTTCAGTTACCGAAGAGTACACTTCTCTCTTCCCTCTTCAAAGTATTGCATGTCAGCCAGTCTAGCAATTCAAAATACTGTTTTCTTTTTTCTTTAAACAGTTTTTGCTTTTAACATATCTTCAGAAAACTGAATGAAAGAGGTTAGGCTATCTCATTCTGGGACATTCTGCTGACTACCGGGATTTTATTCTGTTTGTAAACCTGTGTGTAAGCCTGGGTTTGGGCTAAAGGTGTTCAGGAATAATGATACCAGTGCAAATGAGATAAGAGGATTAGACTGTACCACTCCAATACTCCATCATCTTCTCTTCTGAAATGTAAGGTTGGGACTTTAAAGATCTTTTCTTTTGATTTCAAATTTGAAGGTATCAAATTTGGATACAATTTCTTAAGGGATTGTAAAAGTTTCCTACAAAAATATAGATTACTTGTGTGTGTTAGCTTTGTGAAGAACAATTATTTCATTCATTATGAAGGCATAACAATGTTCTTTATAAAAAACTAAATAATCTATGAAACTAAAAAAGATAAATATTAATCTATTTTGAGATTTTCCTTATTAAATCATGACAGTTTTTGAAGATTTGGTTTAAAAATAGAATGAAATATTTGTATTGCAGTGTTTTGTTTTCTTTTTTCTTTTTTTTTTGCGGTATGCAGGCCTCTCACTGCCATGGCCTCTCCCGTTGCGGAGCGCAGGCTCAGCGGCCATGGCTCACGGGCCTATCCGCTCCGCGGCATGTGGGCTCTTCCCGGACCGAAGCACGAACCCGTGTCCCCTGCATCGGCAGGCGGACTCTCAACCACTGCGCCACCAGGGAAGCCCTGCAGTGTTTTTATAAACCAGACCTGTATTGGATATATTGGAATGGCTGTCAAATATGGGAATGTTTGTGATAAAAATAGTCTGTGTATAAACTCTTGATTCTGACAGTCTTTCAGGGATGAAATGATTTGATTTGATATGAGATTGACTATTATTTAAAGAGCAAGTCTAAATTTGCCTTGAAAAATATTCCATCAAACAGCCATTCTGGGTTGTTATATTTTGCTGTAGTTTTCTGTCAGGGGAGAAATATAGACCTTAATCTGATCCGTTCATATTTGGATATTCTGTCTTTGAATTCTTCTTAAGTTTAACATATTTTCTTTTTTTGAGGTCTTATCTGTTCTGCAAGAGAGATGGCGTCTGAAGCCTGTACAGTCATAAGGCAGTGATTACAGTTGGGTGAGGCCTGGAGATGTCTGGTATACAATTGATGCCAAAAGATTTTCAAAGGTCATGATGATCTAGTAACATAAATGTTGATAAAATTTTCACCTTGTTTTGTAGTGGACAGATAAGTGAACCAGGAGTGAGGAGATCTGATTTCTAGTTGCAGCACTGCCACTGCTCCAGGCCAAAGAGTGCCATGCATGGCCAGAAGACTCCAGGCAGGGTTCTCTTGGATAGGTCTGCCTTGTAAGCCAGAGAGAGTGAGTGAAACACCTGGCAAGACAGCACAGGAACATGGCAGGGTTTATGCCACCCTTCTCTGGATAACTCTGAAATGCAAAGCCCCATCATTTTGCATCACTAGGCACAATATACTTACATACTCACAGACCTCTAGTCTTTGTTGGGGTCTGCTAGATTCCATTGGTATTATTTGAAGACAGAGTCCTATGGGCAACATTTTGAGGGTCTATGTCCCAAGAAACCAAAGCCTTTTCATAACTTCCTTATTCTGTATGCCCAAAGGAACCCTCTTAGTGGTAAATAGTATGTATTAAGGAGAGAGATTATATTTTATATAGCAGTAGTTACCCAATCTGATTAAGATTCCTTTGACCTTATTCACTTGGAATATTACTGTTGCTTGTCTTATTCTTTTATTTAATATTTACATACATTTACCTATTCAGCTAATACTCTCTCTAAACTAAAATGCATTGGAAAACCAGGAAGAAAGCAAAAAATAAAAAAGAAAGAAAGAAAAAAACAGAAAAACCCAACAACAGCAAAAAAACACCCTAAACATTCAAAAGAGAAATTACTGTCTTTGTACAAAATCTTTTCTACTTTACTTATAAGTAAATAAATTATTATGTTTCCATATGATCTGATATCTATAATTCTTCCAACCTAGATTGTTTTGTTTCTTTGTCTAGGGAGATAGGAAGCTACACAGAAAGAGGAAAGAGTGACAGCTGTAACAGGTAGTGAGAGCTAGAAAAAGCAACCCTGAATGGAAAGAAAAGGCAGGGGACTGTTTAGTACATATTAGAAAAATTTCCACAGAAGAAGGAGACTTTGAAAGGTACCAAGAAAACCCTCCAAATCCTTAATTAATCATAAATAGCAATCCAGCATATGACACTCTGAGAATTCCAGTTTCCTGAGGTTTTACTCAGCTGAATTTGGCACTTCTTTTTGGTACAGGAGATCTCAAACTGGTAACAGATCAAAGTAGTAGAATCAGCCCTTAAATCAAATTGGCATCGAGGATGTGGGGATGCAGGAATGGAAAGATGTGTTAAGCTTTACTTTAGAAAAGCCTTTTCAATTAGGTTAGAATTTAGCAGTGGAGAGAGGACTGGAAATCCCCAGACACTTATACTTCATTTTCTCTTCTGTTCAAAAATTGTAACAAGTAATGTTTCATATAATTTTCTTTTATCTCCAGAGAGAAAAGGTTTTTCCTCTTCCACACACTGCCTTTATTCTTCCTTCAGAAGACAGCACAAGGACACAGAATTAGATTAACCAGAGAAAACTTTGGCTTAAATAAAATCTTCCCCCCCACTTTTTTTTTTTTTTTTTGTGGTACACGGGCCTCTCACCGTTGCGGCCTCTCCCGTTGCGGAGCACAGGCTCCGGACGCACAGGCTCAGCGGCCATGGCTCACGGGCCCAGCCGCTCCGCGACATGTGGGATCCTCCTGGACCGGGGCACAAACCCGTGTCCCCTGCATCGGCAGGCGGACTCTCAACCACTGCGCCACCAGGGAAGCCCTCCCCCCACTTTTATCTCTCCTCTTCATCTGTTGGTGGAGGAAATCTAAATGAAATTTTGAGAAAATCAAAATCACCTCATAAGAAGTCACTTGTTCAACTAGCGTGTGTGTGTGTGTGTGTGTGTCTGTATCTGTATACACATATGTATGTACACACGTACACACACATACACATATATATATTTTTAGATAGACGGAGACAGTCAAAGAGAAAGAGATTGAAATTGTATAGCTCTTTAAAATATTTTTCCGTATTTATTTCAGGTATTTAAGGCAATTGTATAGATGTTTGAATAAATGAATATTTTTTCCTTTAATATTCCTGCATTATTAATTTCCTTTACAAAAATTGGAAAAGAAGGATGCTGACTCGGTGGAACATATTGTTTTATGTCTGTAACTGTATGATGCCAGACGGGTCTGTGAACACTGAGAAAAAATACTGCTTTGTATTCTTGATACTATGCGCAACACAAAGCTACTACACATTTGAAAAGAAAACGCGTGGCTTGGCTATAGCTACTTGGGTCAATATGTGAACAAAGTAAGCCCTTAGAAAGTGGCTTCTATCATGCTGAACAAATTTCTGATTCTGAGCAATGATAGTGAGTGGTTTTAAACTTAGTGTGGGTGTAACTAAAATTTGGCGTGAATTTTAGCCATTTTCGTATTTTGATTGGGTGCCACTGCACATATTTTGAGCTTTGACTGTGAAATCATTATCCATTGCCTTCCTATTTCCACTTAAATGGTATTTTGAATTGGTTTCAGACACATGGTTCCAATGCTAATTTGATACAAATATTGTCAACTATAGCACACTTTGCTTTTACGAGGACTTTGGGAAAATACTTTCTTTTTTTCCTTTTAATTAAGATTCACAATCTGTTCCTCCATGAGTTTATTGTTAGAGGTTACATCATTTTAGTATTTTGTCTTAAAACTTGAAAAGAATGTATTTCTATGGCTAATTTATTTTTATGTACTTATTTTCCCTTATTTCCATAGGCTTCTCACAATTATACCTATTAATATATACCTTTTGATCTGTATTAGTAAACCAATATTTCCTGAAGTATTTATTTGAAGAAAAAGTCAGATTTGTGGGGAAATATCCTGGAACACTCCTCTGGCTATAGTGCTAATTAAAACAATAGTAATGACCATAAGAATTCCAAACTCTCATGTCCATAGAATAACTGATAAATTGAGTGTTTAATATATTCAGATATTTTTAATATCCCCAAATTCTACTAGTCAATGGGTATTAAGTCACTAGATGACCATAGAAAAAGTCATTTACTCTATACAAATAATGTACAGTCATGAACTGGGGAGATGATAATTTAATGCCATTTAATAAACAAGGGCTAATGACAGGGTACCTGTAGGTTTGTTGATAGATAAATAGATACACATGTATATACATATATACATAGATATGTATAGATGTATGTGGATGTGTTTATGTATGTGTGCATATATATATATATTTAGTTATTTATTAATATTTATTTATAGCTTACAAGAGCAGAACTGATTCTAAGCCCCTCAGATTACTAAAAAGGGCACAGTCTGTACATAACTAGGTGAGGACATTTTTATTTTTGGACAAAGGGGCACTTTACTAAAATACAGCATAAGAACCTGTTCTGTATAGCAAGTGGAATTTTCCAGCTTATCATATGAAAAAATATGTATCATGATGTCACATTGTGGTGGAGATTTGAGAGGTCAAGTCCTGACCCTGCTACTTACTAGCAGCTCAGCTTGAGCAAATCAGTTCTCCTCTGGGAGTATCTGCTTCCTATTCTATGAAACAGGAATTCTAATCTTTACCGTGCCACCTCCTTGGGTTGTTGTGAGGCTCAATGAGGTGATGTCTGGGAGGACTCTGGAAGCCCTAAGTGCTACCCGTAGGTAATGGTGATATGGTTATTGATGGCTCTAGTGCTCAATAAGTTATAGGGTGTGTCACAAAATAAAGGGTCCTTATAATTTTTTCAGGCCACTCAGATCTGAGGTCAGAACCTCAGCCACAAAATGCCTATTTTGCCCCAAAGTCTTGCACATTATCAAGAAATACCCTTTTGTAAGATTTGTAACTCTTCTAAGGGACCCCACGATGAATGTAGTATGAACCCCACTGTATCACATTAACCTTGTGATGCCGGATGTTGGGCATCAGCAGCAGAAGCAGTGGTAAGATTCACAGGTCAGGCTTCTATATAGTTCCACAAATCTGTATGGCCTTTGACTCCTTCTGTGTGTTATGTAGACTAGAAATCTTAATGCAAAATTTACAAAAATTAGGGCACATTATTTAGCTTGAATATGTATACTTTTTTCATGGGGGTAGTATTTCTGTGCAAAAGTGAGAAATCATTTGAGATCTTTGGTGATATTCTGAAATGACATTCTTTTTTAAATTGCCAGGTATAGATTGGTGAAATCTTTTAGCAAATGAGAAGTGCCGTTCTAATAACTATAGCTACTAATTATTGAATGCTTGATACATGCCATACAGTATGTTAGGTGTTTTATATGCAGTACGTTATTGAATCATTAGCACATTTTGGTGCTGTTAATACTGTTATTAACTCCAGATGAGTATTATTAGATGAGAACCTGAATTTCTGAAGAGAAAAGAAATTTATGTAGGTTTCATGGCTAATACATGGTATGCTGCAGAGCTGGGCTTTTCTGGCTTCAAAAAACTTACCCTTGGGCTTCCCTGGTGGCACAGTGGTTGAGAGTCCGCCTGCCGATGCAGGGGACGCGGGTTCGTGCCCCGGTCCGGGAAGATCCCACATGCCGAGGAGCGGCTGGGCCCGTGAGCCATGGCTGCTGAGCCTGCGCGTCCGGAGCCTGTGCTCCGCAACGGGAGAGGCCACAACAGTGACAGGCCTGCGTACCGCCAAAAAAAAAAAAAACTTGCCCTTGATCCCATTGCACCTTAGAGTTGTCCTCTATAAACACATGTAACAACCACAGCTTCCCTTTCATTCACTATTTTATGAAAAGCTCTTACCCATTTATCTAAAGCCACTTTGATGTGTTAATCAAACATATAGATATGATTAGTAGGAAGTTCAGTGCAGCCAGAGGTCTTGGAATGAGATATTTGAAGATCTGGGTCCAAGTCCAAGCTCCCAAACATGGAGAGTCATCTTGCAAATGTCAGTTGATCTCTTTGAGTTTCAGTTTTCTCATTCATAAAGGGGAGATGATAAAAACCTATTCTGTGGGGGTTATTGGAAGGTTGAATGAGGCATGGTCAGCTGTGTTATAAAATAAGTTACTGTAATTCGATCCGATATATCTTTTTAATCCCAACTGGGTACATCTACTTACTTTCCTGGTGAAGAGGGAACTGCCATGTGTTGAATACCTAATATGCGCCAGGTGATTTATTTACACTAATTAATATTGACTACAAACTTAGAAATTAGATGCCATTGCCCCAATTTTATAGTGAGTAAACAGAGGTTTTAAAGTGGCTAACTCTCTCACATAATGCAAAAAATAAGCGGTAGAGTCCGCAGTCCCACTCTAGACTCAGGTCTCTCCTTCTGTAGGCTGGAGCCAGCTCTTTGCCTAGCCAGCAAGATCCCAGTCTGTTCCTGACATGTGTTGACTTTAGTGTTCTTTGTTTTTATCTGTTTGAATCCTCTTCTTGTTTTTTTTTTTTTGTTCTGTTTTGTTTTGTTTTTGTTCCCCCCCCCACCGCCCCCCGTATCTAGCAATGACTGCTCCTTTCTTGTTATTCTTGTTACCTTTCTTTTTGGCACATTGCCTATACTGTTTTTCTTTTGTAGCACTTGTCACTGTCTGAAATCATTTATATGTTTGTCTAAGTACTGATTGACTCCTCTAGTAGAATATAAACTCTTGGAGACCAAGACTTTGTCTTATTTGTTCCTATGTCCCAGCACTTAGAGTGAGCCTGGCACACAATAGGTGCACCAGCAATAATTGTTAAATGAATGAATGACGGCCAGCTGTCTCTTAGAGTCTATTTTCAATGTAGGCTGAGGCTAAGCAAATCATATAAAGTGTAACCTTCGGTTTACTGAATGATTATCAGTGTTTTTCCTGAAAAAATTTCCTAATTTCCTGAAAAAAATATATTGGTGCTAATAGGCTTGAGTATTGGTGAATAATTTGAATCTTAGCTGAGACAGCAAGGGCACTCTGACATAAGGTCTCCTTTAACATCGCAATTGGTGGTTCCTGGTGTGATATAAAGCTAAGCATACAAGACATGGTACACGGGAAAGCTCATGAGGGATTTTTGAAGACATTTAAAATGCAAAGAGAGCGCTTATATCTTGAGTATATACAGTTTGCATTCAATCTTTAAAGTGCAGTTCCAAATAGAAAAGTGAATTTTAAAAAATGGTCCATGTGCCTTGGTAACCAGCATGAGCTAGTTTTGAGACAGACTCATTACCTGAAGATTTTGTCTACTTCATTATTGACAACTCATTACTAAAAGTGTTGGTTTGATATCTACCTGCTGATGTATGTCTATTATAGCCAGAATCCTAATTATGAAAACTTTATAGTTTGATGATTCAAGAAATGGCTGTGGATGAGATTTCAGCCTTTTTGTTGAAAATGCAGAATCATCAGTTAAGATAAATATCATTTGGTTTCTGAACATATATTTAATCTGGATATCATCTATAACAAAAGATTATACTATAACTTAAAGATATTTTTAATTTAATCATAGGTATAAGTCTGATTCTTAAAGGAAGATTCACAAATCCCTTGGAGAATAGATTCTCACTTTTGTGTTCCTCTTAAATGACACCTAGATGGTTTATGTAATTGTGCTTTGGCTTTGATAATATTTCTTGATAACTAGGCATAAACTGCACTAATTGCTATAAATTGCTCTGGTTCCTTGCTGTGAATATTTTTCTTCTGTTGGGTAATTGTATTTTGTGAATGATGATGGGTCACACAGAGTAGTATTGCAATTCACAAACTTATTTTTCAAGACCTGCATTTTGCTTGAAAACTTGTCACTTCTACCTAAAGTTATTTCTATAATAAACACCCCCCAATCCTGAAGCAGTTTTAGCAAAATCTTCATCCTAAAGGTCTTTCTTTAACTTATTTTGGGGGATAATAATGCCTTTTTAAACAGTGATGGATAATAACTACTTTTTTTTTGGTAGCTGGAGTCATCAAGGAAAGTTACTCCACCAGGGAACCCTAGTCTGAGTTAAGGAAGTATCTTTGATTTGTGCTCCTTTAAGATGTCGACATCTATCATAGTACTCACCACTTTGTTTTGAAAACAATATCATGTGTCTCTTTCCACTAATAGATAGTGAGTTTCTCAAAAGCCAGCTATCTGGGCTTCCCTGGTGGCGCAGTGGTTGAGAGTCCGCCTGCCGATGCAGGGGACACAGGTTCGTGCCCCGGTCCGGGGAGATCCCACATGCCGCGGAGCGGCTGGGCCCTTGAGCCATGGCCGCTGAGCCTGCGCGTCCAGAGTCTGTACTCCGCAACGGGAGAGGCCACAACAGCGAGAGGCCCGCGTACCGCAAAAAAAAAAAAAAAAAAAAAAAAGCCAGATATCCAAACGTCACGTCAACCTTTGTAAACTCAGGTTCTAGCATAGTTCTTGGCACATTGTAAGTATTAAATGTGTAGCTGTTGAACTTGAAATCTAGCTGAATACTTTGCTCTTTTCAGTTACAATCTCAGTGGCATTTCTGGTCTTGCATTTATTTGTTCCTCCACTCAGTGACACCGGTCTCTTTGGGGTTAGTGGTTTTACTACCTTGGCTAGCTTTTCCCATGTCATCTCTTCTCACTTGTGTTAGCTTTCAGAGCCTTTTTCATAGTTGCTGCTTCTAATCTTCTTTGATGCAACAGACCAGATAACTAAGCACATTAAAACAATAAGCTAAATTTTACAGACTCTTAACTTCTGAACAAAACTCTATTCTTAGCGTCATGTTAAGCATCATGGTGATACCAAAAAAAAAAAAAAAAAAAGACACGGTTCCTCCCCAATTTATTTGGGAAGGCAATATATAAAAAGAGAACGCAACTGGAGAAGGAGATAATATATATTTCGTACCGAATTGTTCAGTGCAGATGAAGGTGAAGGAAATAAGACTAAGGGAATTAGGGTATCAGGGAAGGTTTAAATTATGGTGACAAGGTATATGATTAGATCTTAACCTTGGAAGTTAAGCAAAGAGAAACATATGGGGTGATTGGCAGTATGGAAGTTATTTGGAGGAAAAAGTCTAGTATAGCCAAATAACAGATTTTTCTTATTTTTAGGCCCAGAAATCTAATTTCTTCTGGGTCATTCAGGGAATTCCATTTATATTTGACCATTAATATTCTATTTTAGTGTCTTTTTTATTTGTAGATTGCCTCTATTTGGAATTGGATAGAATATAAATTCTAAAGAAAATATTTTGAAAGTTTAATATAGATGATAATGTTTTGTATAGCAGAACTGACTCACATATCATAAGGTTTACATCTTTGCAATAAGCAGTAACACTTCTATACATTACAAGTGTGTATTAGGGCTCAGAAGCAAATGTATATGCCTTGGAGTTCCTTATAAGTAGCTAGCACCCTCTCCTGCTCTTGCAGAACAATTGTATTGTTTGATCACTTGCTAATAAAATGAAGACAATTTGACAAAAATAATAAATTTCAGGAGCACACTCAAAACAAAAATAAAAATTATCCTAAGTTTTTAAAATACAAATTATTACAATTAATAAAATGAGTTCTTTCTTCATTTGGCTTTAAGCGTATGCTCATCCCATCCTCTCATATGTGCCTTTTTGAGGACTGTTCAAAAATTCCATGATGGAAACCTCTGTATGTATTTGTATGCCCACCCAACTAAAACACCAAAACTCTGATCATGATTTCAGAAATCAGTCAATTCAGCCAGACTGTAGATCACTCTGAGTAACTGAAAAAAGAAGAACAGATTTCTGGGTGTTTTAAATTCTCTGTAATTCAGTAACACCACAGTGCTCAGCACTAGTTAACTGTGAACGGAAACTCTTCCAAACCTTTCCAATCTACCATTGATGCGTATTTGACTTGGAGGGTTTTATGATTTGGCAAGAACCTTAAGGAGGCTAACATATTGGAGAAAAAAAAATAATTCTAATAATTCCATCGCAAAATTCACTTCTCTCTGATGGGTGCCAGGAATACATGTGATGGAAGATATAGCCAGACATCTGATAACATACTATTTGGAGCACTGGGATTAATCCTTTTTCTCCTCGGCTTCTTTAAGTTTATACTGTACCAAAAGCATCTCACTTCAAGACTTGGTTAAATTATCACCTCCTTTTTGAAATCTTCACTTGCGTTAGCAGAATTAATGGCTTCCCCTCTCTAAGTCAGACATTCTGTGCTTATATCAGGAACTAGGATACATTTTGGTTTAATCAAATATATATCCACCTCTCTTAGGCTGATCTCCTCAGGGACAGGCACCAGGTTATGTTCATTTCTATATCTCTAACATGTACTAGATACTCAGACATTTGTTGTCGGAGTGAATGAGCACACTTAGTTAGTACTTGGCTTGATGGTCTCTGGTTATTTCCACTAAAAACACTATAACCTTGAAATAGTCTAGAATCTGACTTAAATACTCTCACAACAGGATATAATTGCAGAGAGGTGCTATTTCATTTGCTTCATGCAAGAAGTTTTCATTACTAAGGGTATCCATAAAAATAATTATGCTGGTCTGACCTAAAAGGTGGTTCACAGCATGAACACCAAAAATAAAAGTATAATTATGTTCTAGTACATTTCAGTTTTTATTATAGGGGGTAGGAAATGAAGCAAGAGCTTCAGAATTTAAAAGAATTTCAGTTTATGTTGAGAAAACAACAGTAACAAAACTATATTCATATGATGGATTCTTAGAGAAATGCTTATTTATTTACATAAGCCATTTAAACAAAAAAGGAACAAATTACATCTAATGATATTTCATTTACTCATATTGCTTATTCCCTATAATAAGTTGATATACTTTATAACTCATTGATCTAGAAACTAGTTCTTGACATTAAGATATTTGTTTGGGATTATAGTGAAAAAAGCACTAGATTTGGAGGCAGGAAGCTTGAATTTCAGTACTGGCTTGTCCCATTATGTATTATATAGTTATGGCCAATTCCTCTATTTCTCTGAGGCTTAGAAACCTCATTTGTAAAACGGAGATAATTCCAGTCTCATAGCAATTTATTCCTTACCTACCACTAAGGGCCATGGGGACTAAATGAGATGACATATTGTTTTTCACATCCTGAGACCAGTGTATAATTCAAGGCTTAAACAGCTCCTTCTTTGCCAGGTCATATAAATCCCACATACTGGAACAGTTGGTTATATGTTTATACTATAATCTATCTTTCAATATAGGTTACATCTCTACTCACACATTGGTGGAGCCTAACTGGGGTAGCCCTCAGGCAGTCTATCCAGCTTGTTGAGTCTTAATTCCAGTAACATCTATAATCCAGTGTCACCACCAATCTGATGGGAACTCAGAGCTCTCTGCATACCCAGGACCAATGAGTCAAAGGTCTAGCTTCCCCAGTAGTTTTCTAAGTGGCTTCAGGTGCTTAATTTAAGACTTCCAGCCCAATGATTCTATGACTCTGTGAAAACCAATATATTACAATAGAGTCTGTCCAAAGTCTTGAATGTTTTCTGACTTATTGGGAACTTGAGATTTGGAGTTTTGTTCTTTTTTCTCCCGCACTGTATTGATCTGCCATGAGGGTCATGACAAACATTACTCTCTCCCCATGGAATAGTAGACAAAAGGCAGTTCTGTAGTGTGACCTGATTCTCAAAAATCCAAATAGATTAATACATTTTGTTCTTCCCTTTTTTTTAACCTTCTTCCCACCCCTACAGCTAGCTAGAGACTCATATGATTGGGAAGCCAAATAGCAAAACTAATGCTATTCTTTAAACAATTAATTTGGAAATTTCTGATGTAAAGATTATTTGAAGGACAGGATAGGGGGCAATTGAAGAATATTTCAGCAAAGATCTCAGTGTTTGAATAACAGGATGTCCATTTAGCAATGTTAATTGATCATCCATGATGGGCAAGGTGCCACGTGGTCATCAAGATATCAACAAAGGTAAATGGCAAGTACTTCATACTTCTCGCCATCAAGAACTTCCCAGTTTAGAAAGGATGTTGAAGTTCTGGGTCTTGATTACTGATGCCTCTTTTCCAGGTTCTGACTAGTAGAAAATTAAGGACCACAGTGCAAATGAGGATCAAATTATAAGTTTTATTTTTAGTGGTGGCAAGTGCCTAGTAGTTGGAAAAGCTGCAAAGCAGAATTCAGTGTTGGCCTGAAACAAAAGTGTGGGGTTATTTCTGGGTCTCTGAATACAGACCTTAGAACTAGAGCCTACCTGTTGAGCAGAGCTATATCAGTAAAGTGGTCCCAAGGGCTCTTACCCACTCAGCTACATGGAGGTTCTCTGGCAGAGCAGGAAGGAAAGAAAGAATGGCTGGCCCCTCTTTGTGCCTCAGATGGAAAACTCAGACTCTGTTTCAGTGGTGTTGACCACATGGGAATAGGAAAGGAAGGAGGAGCCATGGTTTCCATGAAGCAGGCAGTGAAATAGAATTGTGCTTTTTCGCCCTTTCAACATAAACGGCAGAAATTAAGCTCTATATATCTCTGCACTTTCCCTCCACAATCCTATCTCATTTAGTACCCTACATACATTAACTTTTGACTAATACCTTCTGTCAGTTAGAAATTGGGAGGACTTTTATCCTTATAATTTGAATTTTTATTTATTTAAATATGTTATTAATTCATAGTCTAATTATATGAAAGGTAAATGTATTGCTTTCTCATGCACAGCAAAATAACTTATTTCTGACAATAATTTAACATTTTAGAACTTCCGCACTGGATATTATATAGTTTATGATAAACTTTTCTGTATAGCCTAATCCTAAATTTAGAAGCATTAGTTCCTATTTTGGCACTTTTGTTCTCTAGTATCTCCATATTCTAAGATATGTAGAATAATCATAAGGAGAGAGAATTTGCTGGGAAAAATCATGTGATTGAAAGATCACCTATTTGGCAATCAGGAACCTTGCTCTGTTCCCAGTTTAGCTTCTAATTTATACTGGAACTTTGGGAAGTCCTTTTATTCTTATTCAACTAATACTTGTGGAATACTCATTTTATATCAGTCACTGTTCTAGGCTTGAGATACTGTAGTGAGAAAAATGTACAAATATTTCTGCTTTTATGGGGCATAAATTCTAGTTTCCCCTTTTGGCCTTTGGTATATTTCCCTATAAAAAAGAAACTCCCCACTTGATAAAATGAGAGGTTAGGATCTGAAAATCTCTCAGGATCTTTCCATGTTTAACATGCCAGAATATGATTCTGAGATATATATATATATATATATATAATTCTTGTGGCAGTTAAGGACTAGAAGCTATGGTTGCAAAATGGGAAATATTGTGCTTTTCCAAGATAACGGTTTAGTTGCATGTGTACCTTGGTAACCATATGGACAAGTATCTTCCTATCACCACCAGCAAGGAAGCCAGTCCCCAGATAGGGACCATTGTCTCATGTCCAAGCTAGGCAAGCTTTGGTTCAGAGCTTTCAATCTGGTTTCTTATTGATTTGCTAAAATCGAAAATGATTTCAATCTTCTAAGGGAGGAACCACTAAAAATGGCAAGATGATTGATGTTAACCTACATTAATGCGGCAGCAAAGTTTGGGATCATCTGCAAACTCTTTTTACCCTTATTAGGAAATTTAATGAATACTGGGCAACAATAATCAATCTTCAGAATCTCATGAGTGTATGTTACTAATTTGCATTATTCTCTGGAACCCTCTTACTAACTTTCTGTGGCCTTTACATAAGAAATAAGACTGAACCACAGGGTTCCAAGCTCCAAAAATATTATCTCAGTGACAATCTGACCTAGCTGATGCTGAAAGGAAGTATCAGGTGAATCAAAGCCAGACCTGAGAGAGAACAACCATGGAATTAATAAACAAGGAAATTATTTACTCATGTTTAATTCGAAGTACACCATAGTTTATAGTCACTGCCCACAGTATCTAACTATATCATAGATAATGTTGTAAATAATATAATATAAACATAATATAATGTGATAAGTGATATAATCATCCTGTGTACCTAGTGGTATGAGAACATATAGTTTAGTTGTGAATAAATCTCCTTAATGAAGATGTCAGCGTAGAAATTAACACATGAACTGATTAATGAGAAATGATGAGGCTCTTACTCTTCTATGAAAAAGAGGAAGGACATTCCAGGCAGAAGGAATAGCACATATCAATGGAAAAAAAAATACAAAAGCGGTACGGGATGACCAACAAAAAGTAAACTGCTGACTTCTGATTTCTGGTTCTACGTGTAGAGAGCTTAGAAGTCATTGCTCCTATCCTCTCAATAAGAAAAAAAGGTTGAACAAATGAAAATCAACAACTCTTCTTAGCTCTGTCAGAGAATTGAGGTCACAGGACCAACCACCAGCTGAAAACTGGAAAGACAGGAAAATAGACTCAGATCTTACTGGGAGCAGAAGCTACAGCTGGATCTTTGTAAGAATACTTGAAGAGTAATTGACTAATTGCTGGAGACTGAGCATGGGCTAGCTTGAGAGATAAAAACTCCTGGGGACCCAGCTTTGTGCAGGGGCGGAGGGTTCAAATTTCATGAGTTTTAGCGTCAGGAGCCCCACCAGGTTCTCAGGGTGAAGATTAGAGAAAAAAGCCCCCATGCATATAGCAGTGGAGGGGAAAGTAATCATTTTAAAATGAGCATTTGTTCTTATTAACAAAGGACTGACCTCAAAGAAAACTATTTTACCAGAGCCTAACCAAGAGGGAGGGAAAGGCCCAACTCCAGTTTCCTCTAGCCTTTCCAAGTCACACAAAGGTATAGCGGGAAGAAGCTGAGAAGCACTGGTGAAGGTTACAGCCCAGGGGCACAGACCCACTAAAAGACTGAGAGATAATCATAGGAATAAAATGTTTTTCTACCCCACCCCCCCACCCCATCTTACCACTCACTACTATATCTACAGGGCTTCTGTGGTATTACAACTGTAAAGAGCTAAAAGCTCATTCTCTTATTTAAGAAGGAGCCTCTGGGGAAAACCAAAGACAACCGTAGAGACAAAAACAAGAACAATAGAGGCAGTTTTATCCTCTGATACAGATATAGCAAACAGTTAAAACAGTCTGACTCCTAGCCAAATAAATATAAAACCTCACAGTAAAGTCCTGCTGCTTTTACCTGCTACATCATGTCTGGCTTTTGACAAAAATTACAAGGCATGCTGAAGTCAAAAAATGCAGTTAGAAGAGACAAATCAACAGACTCAGATATGGCAGAGATTTTGGAATTATTAGGCTAGAATTTTAACATAAATATGATTAATATAATTAGGACTCTACTGTAAAAAGTGGACAGCATGTAAGAACAGCTGGGTAATGTAAGCAGAAAATCTAAGAAAAAACTTAAGAGGAAACACTAGAAATCAAAAACACTAACAGAAATGAAGACTGCCTTTGATGAGCTCAGTAACAAACTGGACATGGCCAAGGAAGGAATCAAGGAACTTGACTATATGTTAAAAGAAATTCCTCAAACTGAAAATTAAAGAGAAAATGACCCAGAATAGACTATCCAAGAACTGTGGAACAATTACAAAAGGTGTAACATATGTGTAAGGGGAATGCCAGAAGTGGAAAATATAAAGAATGAAACAGAAGAAATATGTGAAGCAATAATGTATGAGAATTTCCCAAAATTAATGACAGGCACCAAACCACAGATCCAGAAGTTCAGAGAACACCAAGCAGGAAAATGCTAAAAATTCTACACTAAGACATATCATATTCAAACTGCAGAAAATCAAAGAAAAAGAGACTTTCTTGAAAGAATCTAGAGGGGGATGGATGAACACCTTATCTATAGAGTAGCAAGTAAAATAATGACATCAGAGTTATCTTCAGAAAACATATAAGCAAGAAGAGAGTGAAGTAAGATATTTAAAGTGTTTAAAGAAAAAAAAAGCTACCAACTTGGAATTCTGTATCCAGCAAAATTATCTTTCAAAATTGAAGGAGAAATAAAGATTTTCTCAAACAAAAATTGAGGAAATTTTTTGCCAGTAGACCTGCCTTAAAATAAATTTTTCAGGGAGAAGGAAAAGAAAGGTCAGAAACTGGAATTACATAAATAAAGGAAGAGTGTTAGAAAAGGAATAAATGAAGGTAAAATAAAATCTTTTATTTTTCTTATTTTTAATTTATCTTTTCAAATTAGTAATAGCAACAATGTATTTCATGATTATATTAGCTTACGGATAAATGAAATGAATGACAGCAATATTATAAAGGGATGGAAGGGTGGAATTGGTAATACTATAAGGTACTTGCATTACTTGTGAAGCAATATAGTATTGTTTGAGCGTGAACTTGGATAGTTGTATATTGCAAACTCTAGGGCAACTTCTAAAAAGTTTTTTAAAAAGAAATATAATTGTTACGCTAAGAGAGGAGAGAAAATGCATTGCTATGGAGCTTCTATATTTGACAAAACAAATTGACCCAGAGCTACTTGGAAGCCACAGTTAAAACTGGGATATAGGGCCTCCCTGGTGGCGCAGTGGTTGAGAATCTGCCTGCTAATGCAGGGGACACGGGTTCGAGCCCTGGTATGGGAGGATCCCACATGCCGCGGAGCAGCTAGGCCCGTGAGCCACAACTACTGAGCCTGCGCGTCTGGAGCCTGTGCTCCGCAACAAGAGAGGCCGGGATAGTGAGAGGCCGGCGCACCGCGATGAAGAGTGGCCCCCGCTTGCCACAACTAGAGAAAGCCCTCGCAAAGAAATGAAGACCCGACACAGCAAAAATAAATTAATTAATAAACCCCTACCCCCAACAACAACAACAACAAAAAATAAATAAATAAATAAAAAAAACTGGGATATAGTAAATCACATGTTTATTGTTTTCTTTTCTTTTTCTTTTTTTTTACTATGACCAGTATTTATTTTTCAAGCATACTTAAATAGGCAGATTTCTTTGTTTCATTGTGTTTTCATAAATAACTCTTTAAAATTTTTTAAAATTGAAATAGAATTGATTTACAATGTTTCAGGTATACAGCAAAGTGATTCAGTTACATATATATATATATATTTACATATATATATTTACATATAGTTACATATATATATATATATATATTCTTTTTCAGATTCTTTTCCATTATAGGTTATTACAAGATACTGAATATAGTTCCCTGTGCTATACAGAGGTCCTTGTTGTTTATCTTTTCTACGTATAGTAATATGTATCTGCTAACCCCAAATTCCCAATTTCTCTTTCCTCCACCCGCTTTCCCCCTTTGGTAACCGTAAGTTTGTTTTCTATGGCTTTGAGTCTATTTCTGTTTTGTAAATAAGTTCATTTGTATCATTTTTTTAGATTACACATATGTCATATTATAATGCTATTTGCAGCAAAATGGATGGACCTAGAAATTATCATACTAAGTGAAGTAAGTCATACAGATAAAGACAAATATCATACATATTTATTGTTTAATTTGGGGGCATAGCAAATGTAGCTCTTTTTAACGGAATTTTTCAAACAGCATCCCACAGGGGGAGTATTGAGGGTTGGCACGCAACAGAGAAGAATTCACAACAACAAAAAAACTATTAGTATAAATTATTTTTTACTCTTTATAACAGTGAATGGGAATATATTTCATACTTAAGAGTCTAGTACTTTTGTACTTTTCTCTTTCTCCTCTAGGTAGAGTTTATTTCATTCATTCACTTTTTTCAAAAAATATGTGTTGAACACCTACTATGTCCCAGATATTTATCTAGATATTAGGAATAAATCTGAGAATAAATGGAGCTTACACTCTAGTGAATTAATTGGATAATTATTTATAAACATTTAGCAGTGATAGGTCCAAGAGTAAGTGTTGAAAATATAATTCTGTAATAATTTAAAATACACATTTTACTCATTAAGTCTTTATGAAAAGTATCATGTATCACTTTTTAATGTTCTTAAAGCAGAGACAGTAAATGAATAAGTAGAAGTTTGTTTTATTCTGCACCTGTCAATGGTCTGGGTCATATTCTAGCTCATCTGCTCACTAACTGATTAACCTTGAGCAAGTTACTCCTTCTGCTTCAGTTTCCTCATATGTCAGATGGGTTGATAATAGTTCCTAATTATAGGATTGTTGTGAGGATTAAATAAATCAATAAACAAAAAGCATTTAGAGCAGTATGTGGCATATAGGAAGTTCCTAAAACATGCTGGATATTATAAATTTCTGCTCAGCTACTTAAGATTTGTTTTGGAGACATAGTAGCATCATAACTATTGACCTTAAAATAAGGAAAGACTTACATGACAGGAAATGAAATTCTGAACACTAATATTCTCTAATCACAGATACTATCATTAAAATATATGGAGAGAAATTAAAATACTGAGTTATTTTCTAATCTTATAACTAGCAAGTAAAAAAGCTAAACACCATGTTTCAAATTTTAAACTCTGACTTGTTGCATTTCTTATTTAATGCTAAGCTACGACAAGGAAATAAATGGGTTATCTGCTCCATTGACTAAAATTTGTTCAGAAAGGAAAAAAAAGCCTCATTATATTTGCAAAGTAGAACTCACAAAACAAACTGCCAAAACAGCTGTGCAGTTCTAAAAATAATAATAATGAATCTAACTATAACCCCATCACACTCTCTTAAAAAATTACATTTAGGCTTCTTCAGTTTTTGAAGTTGGTTTACATTTTCATCTAGTTGACATAAAAAATATTTTTTGATTGTATGTTATGTTAACATTTTTCAAAAGAAGATCTCTTAGGTAAATGTAAATTTCAGAAGTGTCTCATCAGCCACGTCAGTCAGACGCTGAGCTAAATTGTTTACGTAGTTTAATATGCATATACCTGTCCACCACACACATATTCTTTCAGAAATGGAAATCAAATCCACAACTGGAAGGAACCCTTGGAGACTCCCCAGTCCACTCCCCTAATTTAATAGATGTGGAAACTCAAACCCAGAGAAGGGAAATTATTTACCGCATACCACACAGCAGAGTAGTGACAGACCTGGTGTGGTCCCTTCTTTACTTTTTGTCTTTTGCATTACTCTTTATAATACAGTTGAGTCCTCACTCATTGATAAAGGGGAAAGCCCATTCAGAATCACTGGTTCAGATTAGACTTTGCTGTGTCTTCTCTAGGTCACATGCCCAATGTTTAGGATTGTGGGCTCTGGAGCCAGGCTGGTTGTGTTTGATTATCAGCCTATCAGTTGCTGGCTGTGGATTTTTATAATTCTGGACCTCTGTTTTTCTCACCTATAAAATGAGGTATATCATAATGACTATCTCACAGTGTTGATTTGAGAACTAAATGAGTTAATTATATAAAATACTTAGAAGAGTGTACAGCATGTGGTCATTCAGTTAAAGTGGGCTATTAATAGCCTTATAGGCTCTCCCTTAGACTCAGTTTTCTCAGCTATAAAATGAGAGGCAGATTTACCTCACAGAGTTCCTGCCAGGATTAAATTAAATTCTCTATCGGAATGTATATGATGCATAATAGAAATATATGTGAACTCATACATTAAACAAGCATGATTTATAAGATGAAATCAAAATAGACTTTGATTTCTTTCACTGTCCTTTAAAAATGTATACACTGGGGAGGTTTTTCCCTATATGCCTGGATACACCGATCACTTTTCTTTAAGTTGTAGAACACTTATTCATTTAATAAATTTACATTGCCTAGTCCAATATAATATCAGCACTTCTTTATTCAGAGATTATTCCTTCCCCACTCTTACCCTGAGTCAGGCCCTAACTGGGCCATGAGTGCAGGAGGCTACCTAACTTTGCACTCACCTCCATGGCCCGTACTGTAACCATTATGATTGATCCCTTCAGGGCTCCTTAGGGAATGGAAAGGGAGGAGCAGGAAGGGAGGCGGAGAGTTCTTACTTAATTGGCGCTGCCACAAGAATGTATTGGAGGGTGACTTCTACTCTACTGTGATTTTTCATGGATTTTTTTTTTTTTTTTTTTTTTTTGGCACGGTATGCAGGCCTCTCACTGCTGTGGCCTCTCCCGTTGCGGAGCACAGGCTCCGGACGCGCAGGCTCAGCGGCCATGGCTCACGGGCCCAGCCGCTCCGCGGCATGTGGGATCCTCCCGGACTGGGGCACGAACCCATGTCCCCTGCATCAGCAGGAGGACTCTCAACCACTGCGCCACCAGGGAAGCCCGAAGTTAATGACTTTTAGATGACACTTGGAGACAGATTTGTGGCAATGTCTAATTGATTGATCATGGTCCAGTTTTCTAAAGAACCATCTCCATGGCATGGAATGAATCAGCCTGCCAATAACGCAGCTGAGAAACTCAGAATGGCAAGAAAAACCTATTAATCAATTCAATTTGAATTGAATTTGAGGCCATTTTAGTGGAATTCTACCATCTTGTCAACACCAATTGTCTCTCCCCATTATTCTTTCCATTAAATTAGTGGGTATTTTTCTTGTTTTTTTTTTTTAATTTTCATCCTAGCATTGTCCTGTCTATAATCTGGAAAAATATGCAGGTGAGATACGTATGGAAACATATTTGTCGTTTTAGTTTAACTTTGCTGAAAGTATGAAAGATGTATAAAGTATAACGCATATGGATTCTCATGAGCTTTTTGGATTTGACTCATCCAGAATTAATTCATCGACTCCTGTAATGCACTCATTTTATTTCTCTCCCAGGACCCTTCAGGAGTCCTGCTGTGATTCATAATAATTTAGATTGAGGGATTTGTTTTCCTTTTTTTTTTCTTTAGCTCATTTTGTCAAATGATAGAAAGGAAAAACGAGGATTTTATTAAATGTTGACATAATTAGATAACATGAGCAGAGAATTTCATGAAAAGTCTAGTTCTTTGCTCATGAATTTATTTAACAGTTGCCAATTTAGATGCAGGAAATTAAGTGCCACATTACATGCAGCCTGAGGCTCCTTGGAGGGAAGAAAAATGCTTTCCCTTTTCAGTGAGCTGTGGAAAATTGTTTCAAGACCATCAGGAAGGAAAAGCTTTATTTCTGTGAGAAAGCTCTGTGGTCATCAGAGCAGAAGAGCCTTGAATTTTACATTGTGAAAGCTTTTTACTGAACACCAGGTCTTAACTCCATTGACCTTTGGACATGGGAGGGTATGGAGCACAGAACTGGAATTGTAACCCCATGAAAGTTATTCTCTTTTAGTATTTACCAATATTTAATGTTCTGCGTAAATGAGTGAAACACCTAGCCACTAACCTGAGCAAATGTTGTTTCTCTTCGTCGCAAAGGACTCAGTAACAATGTTCAAATTCTTTGACTCATCTATTCAACTCAGAAATTTATCTTAATAAAATAATTTCAAAAAAGAAAAATAAAGCCATATACCTGAAGATATTCTTTTCAGTATTAGCTATAATAGTGAAAGATGGAAGCAATTTATCCAATGGTATAGAAATTATTAAATAAATTCAGCTCTACACAGGTAAAGAAACATTCTGTAGCCATGAAATGTTATTAGGTAGACTATGTAACTATAGAAGATTATTTCCATTCTAATGTTAGATAGAGGAAATGGAAAACTAGTCATAATAAGTATAGCTAGTTAGGCTTATTAGTTTATGTAAGCTTATATAATATAGCTTATTAAGTCCTTTCCATGTGCCAAGCACTACTTAAGCATTGTACATTTATACAATCTTCAGAATAATTCTATGAGATAGGTACTATTATTATCCCCATATTATACACATGAAGAAACTGAGCAAGGTTGCAGAGCTAGTAACTGCTGGGTCTGGGATTCAAAGCCAGATAATCTGTCTCTAGATGTCACACTTAACCATCGTTCTATATAAGATCAGCAAACAAATGGGTATATTCACATTGATTACACCTAGTAACACTCTGAGTGCATGGAAAAAGCTGGGAGAGAATATACAGAAATAAAATTAGTTAACATTGTTGAAATTTGGAAGAGATACATTTTTAAAATTTCCTTTAGGGGAAGAGGGGAGTGGGATGAATTGGGAAATTGGGATCCACATATATACACTATTGATACTATGTGTAAAATAGATAGCTAATGAGAACCTACTGTATAGCTCAGGGAACTCTACTCAGTGCTCTGTGGTGACCTAAACGGGAAGGAAATCCAAAAAAGAGGGGATATATGTATACGTATTGCTGATTCACTTTGCTGTACAGTAGAAACTAACACAACATTGTAAAGCTACTATACTCCAATAAAAATTAATTATAATAAATAAATAATTAAAAAATAAAATTTCTTTTAATGTTCTAATATATGGCTTTTACTATTTAAAAATATGACTTAGTAATGTATAACATTTGAGTACAAAGTTCAAACTTTATTAAAATAGGTCTTTCACATATTACAAAAGAAAGACAATCTCCATCCCATTTAGCTACTTATACCATTTGAAAACCTACTCCCAGAAGTCTGATATTAGGTTTAGTGTTTGGTAAAAGGCACCAGAGAGCCCCAGATAGTGGAAGAGTAGATGCTTGAAGAATGAGCCTTTCATGGAAAATTGCAAGTAGCAGGATTTGCTAATATGTAGGTCAGAGAACGGTAGACTGGGTAATCCATCCATAATGCAAAAGTGGCAAGGATAATAAGTGTAACTGGCACAGGAAAAATTAAGTTAAACACTAGGAACAACTTCTGAGCTTTAATAGTATTGTGTTGGGTTGGGTATTCATGGTTTTTGCTTTTTAATTATAATCATGTTTTTAACATCTTTACTGGAGTATAATTGCTTTACAATTTTTGTGTTAGTTTCTGCTGTATAACAAAGTGAATCAGCTATATGTATACACATATCCCCATATCCCCTCCTTCTTGTGTCTCCCTCCCACCCTCCCTATCCCATCCCTCTAGGTGGTCACAAAGCACCGGGCTGATCTCCCTGTACTATGCAGCTGCTTCCCACTAGCTAGCTCTTTTACATTTGGTAGTGTATATATGTCAATGCTACTCTCTCACTTCGTCCCAGCTTATCCTTCCCCCTCCCCATGTCCTCAAGTTCATTCTCTATGTCTGCATCTTTATTCCTGTCCTGCCCCTAGGTTCATCAGAACCAATTTTTTTTTTAGATTCCATATATATGTGTTAGCATATGGTGTTTTTCTCTTTCTGACTTCCTTCACTCTGTATGACAGACTCTAGGTCCATCCACCTCACTCCAAATAACTCAATTTCATTTCTTTTTATGGCTGAATAATATTCCATTGTATATATGTGCCACATCTTCTTTATCCATTCACTATCAATGGACACCTAGGTTGCTTCCATGTCCTGACTATTGTAAATAGTGCTGCAGTGAACATTGTGGTACATGACTCTTTTTGAATTATGGTTTTCTCAGGGTATATGCCCAGTAGTGGGATTGCTGGGTCATATGGTAGTTCTACCTTTAGTTTTTTAAGGAACCTCCATACTGTTCTCCATAGTGGCTGTGTCAACTTGCATTCCCACCAACAGTGCAAGAGGGTTCCCTTTTCTCCACACCCTCTCCAACATTGATTATTGTTTGTAGATTTTTTGATGATGGCCTTTCTGACCGGTGTGAGGTGATACCTCATTGTAGTTTTAATTTGCATTTCTCTAATGATTAGTGATGTTGAGCATCCTATCATGTGTTTGTTGGCAATCTGTATATCTTCTTTGGAGAAATATCTATTTAGGTCTTCTGCCCATTTTTGGATTGGGTTGTTTGCTTTTTTTGATACTGAGCTGCATGAGCTGCTTGTATATTTTGGAGATTAATCCTTTGTCAGTTGCTTCATTTGCAAATATTTTCTCCCATTCTGAGGGTTGTCTTCTCATCTTGTTTGTGGTTTCCTTTGCTTGGCAAAAGCTTTTAAGTTTCATTAGGTCCCATTTCTATTTTTGTTTTTAGTTCCATTTCTCTAGGAGGTGGGTCAAAAAGGATCTTGCTGTGATTTATGTCAAAGAGTGTTCTTCCTATGTTTTCTTCTAAGAGTTTTATAGTGCCTGGCCTTACATTTAGGTCTTTAATCCATTCTGAGTTTATTTTTGTGTATGGTGTTAGGGAGTGTTCTAATTTCATTCTTTTACATGTAGCTGTCCAGTTTTCCCAGCACCACTTATTGAAGAAGCTGTCTTTTCTCCATTGTATATTCTTGCCTCCTTTATCAAAGATAAGGTGACCAACTCAAAATGTGAGTCTGATGATATTCCTAGAGAGCATTGATGAAATCCAATATACTTGAATATACTTAGCAAGATCTGGTACACCTAAATATCTTTGAAGCAGACCAGTACTCTTATAGAGAAAAAGACAAAGCTGTTGGCATCAGAAAGTGGATCCCAGGGACATTTTAAATTTTATTAGACGTTTTGCTATAAGTTCCTCAGATTGGACTTCTGGAATTCTATCCTTGTTGGTCTAAAAGTAGAGCCTTAATAACCACTAGTATATTAGAGCTGTTCATATAAGATGTCTGATTTCAAAGGGCTCTATAATTATGAAGATTCCACTTAGTATAGTGTAAAGAATTGCCTTGACAACTTATCTATCCTCCTTTTTCATCACATTCTACCTCTGGAAAGTGGAGTAATAATAGCTGCTTCTTTGGGTTGATGCATGGATTAAATGAGATAACAAATCATTTGAATTATTTTAATTACCCTCTTTTAAGAATTTTTGTTTTGCTTTTTATCCATGACAATTAAAAATAGGATTCAAGTATTCCAGTTCCCTGCTATGTTTATTGTGAATACAAGTTTTTCCTTTTAGTTCCTTTTGGATTTCACACTGAACGTGAACCAATCATTTCCTATCTTTGTTTTGACAACACTTGTCAAAAAATATGATGTACCCAGCCAATTGTATTCTATGGCTTTTAAGAAGAAGCATCCTTAAAAAACATTTAATTGATGGGGTGAATGAACACAAACTATTAGATCAGTTTAGTTACTGTGTGCTAGAAGAACCCTTATTTATTCTTCAGATTTTTGATTATGGTATATAGTTACGATGATTTATGAAAACAAACCTGAATGTCTTATGCCAAATTCTTAGCAAAAGCGTAACTCAAAATGAGATATTAGTTTACATGATGGAAGGATTGACTCCTTTGATTTTCCCCAAGAGAAAAGAGTGTTTCAGTCTTATTTATTTATTTATTTTTTGCGGTACGCGGGCCTCTCACTGTTGGGGCCCCTCCCGTTGCGGAGCACAGGCTCCGGACGTGCAGGCTCAGCGGCCATGGCTCACAGGCCTAGCCGCTCCGCGGCATGTGGGATCCTCCTGGACCGGGTCACGAACCCGTATCCCCTGCATCGGCAGGCGGACTCTCAACCACTGTGCCACCAGGGAATCCCTGTTTCAGTCTTCAAAGATGGAATATAACACAGTGTTAGCTCCTCTTTAGTCTCAGTACGGAGAGTTTCCTGTAATTCTACAGAGCTGTGCTCTAAAGCTCATTTCCACTGTGCATATTGATGCTTATAGCTTAAGATGGTTTTGTATCAAAGAAGGATTGGAATATTATGCTTTGTTAGATGGCAGAAGAGTTACAGAGGACATCTTTAGACTCATATGTTTCTCCATTAGACCCTAAAATCAATAGACTGCTGAGCAAGGTCTTACTTGAATTTTTATATACCGTATCATTTATATATGAATTTATATATATCAGAAATTTATTTCTTCTGATTTGAATTTTAAAACTCAATTTTTTTTTCTTCAATTCAGAGAATTCCACGGCAGAGCCAATATATTGTTTAAATCAGTGCTTCGTAACTTGGTTGTATCTGAGAATTCCATAGACAGTTAAAAGTAAAAAGAAAGGTCATCCCTGGACTCATATGCATATTTAATTGGTTTGGAGTGTGGCCCAGACATAGGTTTTCTTTTTTCTCTTTTTCCTTTTTTATTTTCCCTTATTTTTTTAAAGCAATACCAGAATACTTTAACATGTAGTTTTGGTTAAAATACAGTGATATAAATCAGCACTTCTCAAATTTTAATGTTCATCTAAGCCACTTAGGGGTCTTGTAAAAAGTCAAACTGACCCTTCTGTAGGTCTGGGGTGGGACATTGATGGGGCCAACATTGCTGATCTAAGCATCACATTTTCAATAAGAACTAAATTAAGGTCTGAATTTGTTAGGAAACTTTTTATCTGTGAATGCCTTGACTAAACTACTGTCTATGATGTAATTATCTTTGGCTTCATTAGATACTCAAAATGATCTCATACTTTACCTGTCAAAAAATTACCACTCTTACGGTCACATTGCTTAATTCAATCCTA
This sequence comes from Delphinus delphis, assembly GCF_949987515.2. Lineage (NCBI taxonomy): Eukaryota > Metazoa > Chordata > Mammalia > Artiodactyla > Delphinidae > Delphinus > Delphinus delphis. Next base: position 76,026,350 of record NC_082686.1, read on the forward strand.
CATTTATTGAACACCTATTACATGCTCTTTCTTTTGCCAGGCTTGCAGGGAATGTACAGAGTAGAAAAATACAAATCTTACACGTAAGTAGCTCAAAGAAGAGTGAAGGGCTGATGCTAATGACCATAGTTTAAAGTGCAAAGCATTACAAGAGAAGTAAAATGTTTGACTTTTTGCTTAACTTTGAGATGTTATGCCTTTTGGGTTGAGACACTTTCCAGGTTTTGAAAATTCTTAAAGTCTAAAGTCCTTTTTTTTCTTTCTTTTCTGTAAAGGATGTACGTGTGTATGGGGTGGGGGATGTAGGTCTTAGGAATTTTAATCTAGTTTGTTGATGGGTGTGTCTAGAGTAACTAGAACAGTGCTTGACTAAAACTTGAAAAATGTGAGTGGCATGAATGGTTGCCACCTAGTATTTCAGAACAGTGACTTTTGAAGCAGGCAGTGTGACGGATGCCATAGTAAAGGTGAAGAACCCTAACATACCATGTCACACCCGGGACAGTTTCTTTATGGGAAAGTAGAGAAGGAATGGAAGAAGGATATGGGCAGAACAACTGTTATAGATCAGGCATTTCAAGACCATACAGAAGAATAGATAACACTTTGCCCATTTTATATATCAAGTTCATGTTATCAAGTCCCTGAAGTTCAGTGGAAACAATGATTAAGAGGATAGTTTAAGTACTTCCAGACTGGGTGTTTGGAACACTTAGTTTTCTGTTGGAAACTTTGAGCCTACAGATGAGTAGAAAATCATGGGATTTTTGTGGAAAATTTATAAATTTCTCTTGGTCATTGATGAGAAAGTTCTCTAAATATATTACAAGATCTTTTCTTCCAATGTATTACCTTATTTAAACATAACCAGCTATTTCTCTGTTTTAGTTTTTGAAATGGTCAAAAGCAAGTGGTAGTACTCTCTAATGTACTTTTAGGATTTAATGAGGTTAATAAATTATAATAAACAAGACTGATTATTCCTCAGAAAATAAATGTCATTTAATGTTATTTTATAATATCTAATTATAGACTCCAATTATATAAAATTATCTAAGTATCTCCAGCCAGATCTAAATACTTTTGTGAAAACTTTTTGTAATAGTATAACTTGTAGTGCTTAAGACATGTTCAATGGAAGTCATTGTGTTAATCACTTATTTTTGTCCTCAAAAAATAGTTTTTGAATCTCGTTCAAGAAATTAACAAAGTGATCAGCAGCTCACTTGCCAAGGGGATTAAGAGCAAAGTTTATGCCTCCCACTGCTGGCTTACTTGTACAAAACAAATGTCAGAGGCAGCACGTGGGGAACTGGTAATGGTTTAATTTACATGTATGGAGTCAGCACAAAATTAATAGCAGTCTGTCACCAAGGTTTGTTAGCTAATTGCTGGGTTTTAACGTTAAGCAAATGAGTGTGAATTTTAACAACACTGTTTAAGAGCCTCTTTGGGAGCCTGTTCTTTCTATTCCTCTTGGCATGCCTTAGGTTTCAAGCTGTTTTCTGAATATGTTTTCTAATACTAAAGATATTAAGGTGGCAACCTAGGTTGTCTTTGGCATTCGACCCCCTCCCTAATAAAATCAGCTAGTCATCTTCTCAGAAAAGCAGGCCATAAAGCAGAATTTCCAGGGCCACTGCTACTGTTTTCTTTTTTACACATCTGTTTTTCTGTAAAGGACAAATAATTCCGATTTTCCCACAGGCTGGAGGAGAAATGACTTACTGAGTTTTCTATAATATGACTCTACATAAAATTACTGTAGGTAGGGAGAATTCATTTTACTAATTTAAAGCCTAATTTATTTGTAAGGAGTGTGTTAAAAACATGTCTTATGATGTAAACAAAAGAGATTTTTTTCCTCTCCCACTGTCCCTTTTACATTTTATTCAGTGAGGAATAATTTTAATCTATTCCTAGATGTAACATCCAGCAGGCCCATGGCATCTCTGCAGCCCTACAGACACGCTAAGTCAAGAACAGTGTAGGTCCAGTAATTAGAATATAGTCCAAGGGATTAACCCACCCTTTGAACTCGATTTATCAACAGTTAAACCCTTCCTTCTTAGCGTCTCTTACTATCGCTTACCATCTAGCCGCTATATTAGCTCCACTGGGGTCAAGGTGTTTTGTGGAGGGGAGGGGAGCTGTAAACATATAGTACAGGTCTCCTTTGTCTCAGCTTTGTAAACCCTGGGCCTTGGCAGATGTTAAAAGTTGAGGTCTTTGGGTAGACAAGGCTAATATAAAAGCTGTCTTTTTCTTTCATGACTGTTTTCATGAGATCGTTAAGTATTCCCTGACAGATGCTCTCCCCTGCAGTTCCCTTAACTGGCGTCTCTGTTGCAGGTGGTTTCTTCGTAGATCTTCCCTCAGCTCCTGTTACCCTGTGATGCAAGTTCAACCTCTTTGTGGTGAAAAGCCTCTCTCGCTGCACTCCAGTTTAGCCTATCCAAGATGACTCCTCCCCTCTCCTCCCGTCCCCTCCCCTCCCTTTCCCTTCCTTTCCCTTCCCTTCCCTTCCCTTCCCTTCCCTTTCTCTTCTCTTCTTTCTCTCTGTCTCTCTCTTTGGCACAGCTTAGATCTTAGTAAACTTTAACTTTCTTAGATGTGAGTCAGTCCCCAGTGCTCTGTGTCTTTCCACTGCTGAGAAGTAGCACTCCTCAACCCTTCCTCTATATGGGTGGGGAAAAGAGGACTTACAGCACAACAGCAGCTTTCTCTGGAAAAACCCGATAACCAGTTTTCTCCGCAATCCTACTTCTGACCCTCGGACCTCTGTTTCAATCTTGTTATACCTAAGGGGGTCCAAGAGTAATAGAATATGTTTCCTTTCATAACCTATGTAAATTCTGCATATGGAGATCTGTGTAATACACAGAATGCATTCTGACAGCCACTGTATGTGTACCTCAATTAAATCTGAGGCAAGTAGAATCCCAGTCAAATATGTTACATATTTAAACAAGTTGAGAATGGAGAGAATTCCATTTACTGTGGTTTCTTAACCATTGACTTGGCACTAATAATTAGACATAAAGACTTCTGTGGGAGGTCAAAGATGTATAAAACATGGTTGTCTTCATGGGCACACAACCTAATTGGGAAATCCAGATACGTTCAGTATAGAAGAATTTGCCTCTGATGTTATTGATCAGACTACCCTGATAAGGCATCTTGTAGCTTGGCGATGCATTTGGTTTGGCACTTGCCAAAGGAAGAGGCTAACTTGGTATGCATGGGAGCATCTTGGCATGATGATTTGGACTTGACAATTGGTTATTGATCGTTGGCATGGAGATATTTCAAGAAATGAAAGATTTGGGTGGGGAAGGAAAAAAAAATCAGAATCAATTAACCTGGAATAAGTTACTGGTTGTATAATAAACTTATGCTAAGTCTATATATTTTACTGCAATGTCTGTCTGAGGAAGAAAAAAATTCACAATGAAGGCAGTTAAGCATTAGAGACAAAACTAAGGGAGTATCACACACAATCTCTCCTACAAGATGGGCTAATGATTAAGAATCCTGGCATTGGACCTAAAGTCCTAGGTTTGAATCCCTGGCTTGATCGTGAAATCCAACACCTCGGTTATTTTTTGCTTTATCATATGCTTAGACAAGCTTTCTCTTTAACCATTACCTAAAGTTAAATTGTTTTCATTACTCTGTGGCAAAGAAAGATTCATATATTTCTTATATCCTATATGGAAAGAAAGAATATTTATTGTGTTTTTCCTTTGAGGAAATATTTTTAAGCTATTCTCAGTTTACAGATTTCCTTAGAGAAGAAAGTATAAACCATCCCCCCTCCATTTATAAATATTTCCTTGAATTTTTTTTTACCTCTCATCCATAGAATGTGTGTATTCATATGTCGTATGTCAGGGACTTACTGCATTTTACCCATGCACTTAGAATTTCCTTGTTCCAATCTGATTACTCGTGGTTTTGTAATAACATGATTGTGTTTACCTCACTCAATTCTTTTTTTTCCTCTCTCTATTCTATGGATATGTTGGCAACTGCATTTTACATATAAAAAGTAAGTTGCTTTAAAGCCATTCAGCCATAGCCTCAACATCTATTTTCACTATAGTTCTTATTCATCACCCAAAATGATAAAAAAAAAAATACAATGCAATTGTTAGCTTATTATGCAATATTTTCATTATAAAAATTTCCCCTTTTCAATTTCTTCTCTGATGCTAGACCAATATTTTTCTCTTGTGATTCTGTTTTGCAGTCATATTAATCAAGCTCAAGTCCATGACCTTGAAAAAGAGACTAAATAGAGGAATTGCCCTTGGGTGTAATGAATTGACACAAGAAAAGCCAGGCAGGTTGGATCTTAAATGCAACAAAGTAATTTGCTTGGAATCTTGAGAGAATGACTTTGTATCCTTTATTAGAATGTATTCAGCTGAGTAACTGCAGTTACATAAGTAATACTGATGGCATTGCTGATGAGGGGGGTAAATATACATGCAAACACACATACACACACATTACACATACATATGATAAAATCTGTTTCGTAAGTGACATTTCTTGAGTCACTAAGTGTTGATGACAGCATACAATATTCAATTAATTTAGAGATAGGAGATTTTCTTAGTTTTTCTTGTTCACTGCTCTTTTTCTCCTTATTTGGAACAAGGATTTATTTCATATGTCTTTGCTAGAGTAACTTCCAGCCAGCAATGTGCCAGTTTCTGCTATTTTACTCTTGAGCTATACAAATGTTTTTATACTTTCTTTAAAGGTATATAACAAATACGTCAAAATAATTTGAATCTTCATATGGATTACAGAAAAACAATTAGAGCTTTTGACTAAGAGTTAGAGAAAAAGACTAAGGTTGTCAATATTTATGTTTTCCAGACCGTTTTTGGTTTTTTTAATGAATCAACTCCAAACTACTTATGGTTTAAATGCATTTCCACTATAAACATTAATGATTATTAAATCAATGATGCTAACTGCCATTTTTACTTTTTTCATTATATTTATGATCATGTATTTTTTCTCATGTAAAATTCCCTGGTTCCAAAAAATGCCTTTTCACACAGTTAATCTATAGTGTGTCTGTTCATTTTGCTTTTACTTTACCACTGTTTTACAAATACGGAAGCTTCCTTGGTCCTAAATCACAGGATAGCTTAAAGATTAGAATTCAGGAGTTCAATTTTTAAACATTTATTACAGTGACAAGCCCTCTTAGAAGTCAAGACCAAGTTTAAAAATAGAAATTTACCATAGCTTAGAATTAGCTCATCTTGTTTTGTGTAAAGTGTAACTTTGTAGTTCTTATTACGAAATGTGGAAAAAGCTAGTGTTTACTGTGACTAAATAGAGGAATTGCCCTTGGGTGTAATGAATTGACACAAGAAAAGCCATTCTGGTTGGATCTTAAATGCAGCAAAGTAATTTGCTTGGAATCTTGAGAGAATCATTTTGTATCCTTTATTAGAATGTATTCAGCTGAGTAACTGCAGTTACATAAGTAATACTGTTCTAAGACTGCTTACTGTTCTAAGGAAGACTGCTTACAAGGTAGTATATTCTTGCTTAATTGTGAAAAAATTCCCTAGTCAGGTGAATAGAACATTTGGTTAACCCAACCAACAGGCAAAATCAGCACCAACAATTTCTGCATGATGTAGATGAACTACACGTAATTATCATTGCACCAAAGGTGGAAGCCAAAATGGGTCTGATGCAAAGAATATGGAGAAAGCCATTTACTGAGAAGAAAACTTTAAAAATCAAAACACTAGGATAACATGGGATAAGGATTTAAACAAAATTACTCAAAACTCAAATTAGTATGCATCATTTTTAAAGTAAAGAAACATGAATATGTATGCATATCCTGGTTTCTTTACCAAATATATATTAACAAGTCTGTCAGCTATAGGTTTGTGTGTGTGTATGTGAGTAAATGCAATGCGAAATTTGGACAGAGAGTAGAAATCAGTGAGGATAAATTATTGCAAAAATATCAAAGGCTTTCTCCTCCTTACATATAATCTCTCTTTAAAAGAAAAAAACGAACAATGTATATTTGGTTAGATTGTTGAAAGTTTCAATTATTTAACTCTTATAAAATTACCTAAATTTATAAGTCGAAAGCTGAAAACCAAAGGAAAGACTCAGTCGCATGGAAAGTAAGACTCTGCCTCACTGTAGTTAGTTGGATACCATTATGATAGAAGACAGCACAAGGACCAGCTAACTGGGTTCACTATTCGCTGGCCTGAACTTGAATATTTATGACAACGAATTCATCATCTGGCATAGCACAACCAGACAAGCCATAACAGTGACATGCAGTTTCTCTCCCAACCAGAACTCAAGTCAGAAAGGTCTATAAATCTCATTAAATGGGCTGTTCTACCTCCTTTAGAATAACAAACTAGTCTGCCAGGTGGATGTACTCATTAGATGCCCTGTAACCTCAGGAAGAACATTAATGGCCACTAGAGAGGTTCCATACGTTTAATACACACCTCTCTAGGAAAAAATATATGTGCTTGGGTGTGTTTAGATTAAATGTAACAGATTTCTCTCTTTACGTTAAAAACTATCTGCGAGTCAGAAATGAGAAATAATATAACTTTGTCCTTGGCAAATAAAATTTTTAATGATTGCTTTTAAACAACTAAATTAGGTTTGCCTTTGATGATTCATCAGAGGTTGCAATAAAAAAAAAAACCAGAAATAATGGTGGGAAGTCAAGTTGTGCCTATATTTGATATGTAAGACAGAATCTCACTTGAATCCAAGTGTTTTTTTAATCACATTAGCTGTGACAGGGCGAGAGAGAGTCATGGACATATACACACTAACAAACGTAAGGTAGATAGCTAGTGGGAAGCAGCCGCATGGCACAGGGATATCGGCTCGGTGCTTTGTGACCGCCTGGAGGGGTGGGATAGGGAGGGTGGGAGGGAGGGAGACGCAAGAGGGAAGAGATATGGGAACATATGTATATGTATAACTGATTCAATTTGTTATGGGGCAGAAACTAACACACCATTGTAAAGCAATTATACCCCAATAAAGATGTTTAAAAAAATGTGAGTTTAATTCATTGTAAAAATTTATGCTATGATATACACATCAACATTATGACTTTAGTGCATTGATAATTCCAACTTTCCTGGGTACCATAATCATTTTTCCCCCTATAAATCAACTTACTCAGAAAGCACCTAATATAATAAAATTCAGAAACATTTTCTCTCCTCTGATCCTAATTTTAATATGTATACCTCACTCCTAGACCTATTTATTGGCTTTTTCTGGAAATATTGGAAGTGGAAAAGTTCACAGTGTTCATAATAATTTTAATTTTTTTATTACTTTAACAGTAACAGCAACCCTCTATTGGGCACAATGTGCCCAGCAGGTTGATAAATGCTCTGTTTGAAGTATTTCTTTTAATCCTTACTATAACCTGGTATGGAAGTTTATTAACTTCCATTTCTCAGATGAGAAAACCAAGGCATCTCCAGATAAAGAATTTTTTCCAAGGTTTTACAGTTGGTAAGTGGTAGAATCAAAATTCATTCCCTTCTCAGTGTGCCTTCTGAGTTTTAAGTTGTTCTTACACTTCACATTAATACTTCTCTTCTATCCTAGGCTGTGGCCTGATATACATTACAGTAGAATGTTAGCAAAAATTGTGTAATGTTACTTAATATTCCAAATATTAGGTATATTGTTGAAACCAAATCATAAGAAATTATTCAATCGAAACCAAATCATTAGAAAATATTCACTTGTTTACTTGTTATGACTTCTTTTGACTGAATTGTTAAACTTTTCATAGTGCAAACTGTTAGAGAAGTTTAAGTCCCTATTTAAATGTAAACATTTAATATCTTCCAACTCAATCTTTTAATGTTTACACAGTTAGCTCGAGATTCTTGGCTTTTGCCTGTGGTGGAATCAGATAGTTTGAGTTCAAAGGTAAATTACAGATTATTGCTAGTCCAGTATCACATTTAATGCAGTTATCCTCTGTATGTTTCCTAAATAGCTTCTGTGATTGTCGTAACTGATCAATTTATCAAATATCCTATACTGTCTGTCACTGTGCTGAAAATAGCAGTAACACATGCACGTAATTGAATACCTGTTATTTCTTTTACAAAAGTGCATTGTAATACTAAGGTTATACTAGATATAGCTGTTTTAAAAGTTGTAAATTAATAACAAATATGTTGACAGTAATACATGATTCTTTCCCTTTATAAAGTGAATAATTTTCCTAGCTGAAGTCCTTCTTTGAGAAAAATTTCCTGCATTTTTTATTCTGGAAATCTCAAGAAAACTTTAAACTTTCTCTGGATTAATATGAAATGGCAGGGTTCAATATATAGTTTAAATAACACCATCTTCTCTTCCAAACTCAGGCTTTAGCCACACCCAACCTTTTTTTTTTTTAAATTATTTTTATTAATTCCTGTATTGACTCTAGTTTGTGTTTCTGGACACATCTTACAGAAAATCAATAGAACATCCTAATTTCCTCAAAGTCTTGTTTTCTTACTTTTGGCTAAAGCTAAATTAAGTAATTCCTTTTCCTTTCCATCTTTCCACCCTTCTTTCTTCCTTTTTTCCCTCCGCCGTTGCCACATTTTTATTAAACTAAAGTAATACATATTGCTTTTGCCAGGATTCATGATTTGTCAATATTGTCTTATTTCCTCTTTCCCTTTTGTTCCATGTGATTAGTTCCATGTCTGGGAGCAAAGTCCAGGATTAACAAAATGGTCTATCTGCTCTAAAAATATTAACCTCTTTTGGAGGTTAAGAATAGGTGATCGAGCACTTTTGTAAAATATACAATTGGGAGGAAGGTGTTAGGTTCCAAGAGCTCTGGGAATTCAGACCATATCTTTTTATCCAGAGTCAGGTTATATTTCTCCTTCAGTGCAAAAGTAAGGAGATCAGATGATTTTTTGATATATTTTACATGCCATTGGTCAGAAATTATCTCTGAGTTTATTGATCAATTCATAAATGAATTTTCAAGGGAATGGATTTTATACTACTAAAGTATTTACTAAATAACTAACTTGTCAATAGGATTTAGTTCATTTTTTTTGCTTTCCTTGGCATTAAGAACAAATCAGTTCCTTGAGGGTATAATGAGAGCAATGTTAGAAAGGCAACAATATGAAAATCACACTTGATGTAGTGCTTTTTATTATCATTAATCTTTCTTGTGTTCTTTTTCTTTTCAATTTCATTGAGATATGTGTCTCATGTGAATTAAGTAGTAGTTTTCAGAATATTTCTCCTGACTATCCACTCACAATTTTTTACCACGGCAGACACTGATCAAATTAAGATGATTATTGTATTACTTAGAGACAAGTAATTATTTCTGAAATTGGCAGTAAAAAGCCCCTGGACAGAGCCATTGATTCTAGTTAGAGGCAACCAACCTAGGTACATATATTTTTATTCCCCCTGTGGCTCTAGTTTGGAAATACCATATTCTTTCTTAAGAGCCTATGTGTTTCATCATCCTATTGATGAAGAATTTCTTCCTTGGTTCCATTTAAAATATCTCTGATTTGCTTATTTTTGTGCCTTTTTTTTTTTTTTTTTTGCGGTACGCGGGCCTCTCACTGTTGTGGCCTGCGAATGCGCAGGCCCGGACGCGCAGGCTCCGGATGCGCAGGCCCAGCGGCCATGGCTTATGGGCCTAGTCGCTCCGCGGCATGTGGGATCCTCCCGGACCGGGGCACGAACCCGTGTCCCCTGCATCGACAGGCAGACTCTCAACCACTGCGCCACCAGGGAAGCCCAGATTTGCTTATTTTTGGATATAGCAAATATTTGGTTATAATTCCCATTATAAAATATATAATTTCATGATTTTGAAGATAGACTTATCTTTTAAACTGTTTTCTCCGTAGATTAAACTTGATCTCTCTTAAGCATAACTTCATAGGGACAATGTGTTGTTGTTAAATTGTCTTTATTTTTTCCATTTAAAAGACAACATACATGTCATAGGTTGATATTTGTGATGGTGAACAAATTATATTTAAGAAACTCTACCAAGGGGAGATAAGTCTGAGATGTAATTACTGATTACAGTGGTAAATAATTCCTTTTTTTTTTTAACTCATGAAGACAGTAATCCAAAACATTTAGTGATGACCTAATGTGTGTCTGCTATTGTGCCAGATATAGAGAATATAAAAATGAATTACAGTGGTCTCTGGCTTTATGTAACTCCCAGTCTTTGTTAAAAGGAATCAAGAAAAATAATTAAATGTGTTATTGCTGTCTTGTTCACCAGGGTATTACCAGTTCTTATATGAATACCTAGGACAGACTATGTCCTAAATAGTTATATATGCTTTATATTTGCTCAGATCTTAAGTGTAAAACTCCTGTGTAAAGACCACTCAGATACATGGAACCTGTCCATCACTCCAGAAGTTTTCCTAGTGCCCCTTCACAAACTCCCCACCAAAAATTAACTACCCTTATCTGACCGTTATCACAAAAATTGTGATATTTTGTGATATTGTGATATTTTGTGATGTTGTGATATTTTGTGATATCACAAAAATTACTCTTGCTTGTTCTTGAACTTCATGTGAATAGGATCATACTATATGTGCTCAATTGTATCTCTCTTTTTTCATTCAAATTAATGTTTCTGAGATTCATCATGTTTTGTGTTTGTTTTTATTTTTTAATTTGTTTTAAAATTTTATTTTTTAAAGCAGCTTAAGATTTACAGTAAAATTGAAAGGAAGGTATGGAGATTTCCCATATAAATCAGTTTGTTTATCTCTAGTTAATTCATTTTATTACTATGTAGTATTCCTTTGTATGAATATATCACAATTTGTTCATCCATTCTCCTGATGATGGGCATCTGGGTTACTTCCAGTTTGGGGATATTGTGAGTAAAGCTGCTATGCACATTCTAGTCATGGTTTCTTGGTGGGCACATATAGTCATTTGTCTTTGGAATTTGCACAGGAATAGAATTTCTGGGTCATTGGTTGGTATATGTTTAGTTTTAGTAGATAGTGTCAAATATAATTGCAAAGTTGTTGAATGAGTTGATACTCCTACATTACAGTCAAATTTAGGGATATAATAGTACAATAGATTTAAAGGCAATATACAACATGATTATTAAGAAGCACAACTTATTCTCCAGCAGAATCAGGGTAGACAGTACCAGACAGTATAATCAATGACCGTATTTGCATGGAGCACTCTCTGCTCCAAGAAAGAGGGAGAAAAAAGGTGAGAGAGTAGATTTCAGGTGCTCTCATCACACAGAAAACTATGTGACTAGATATGTTAATTAGTTTGACTGTAGTTATCATTTCACTATATATATTTATGTCAAATCATCATGTTGTATACTTTAAATGCATACATTTTTTTAAGGGAGAGTAGCTCTTTCTAGGAGAATCTTGTGCTAAGTTGTGTGAATTGTATGTTCCTGGAATATTTATTTGGTCAGCAGCAAATGTGTGCTGTGGAGAGACAAAAGAGTTTCTTGAGAGAAGGACAAAATATGTCAATTTGTATTCCAATAGCTTTACATTATTGAATCAGATTCAGCTTAGGACCTTTAATTTCCTTTACTGAAAGCCCACTATCATAAGCAATGACACGTTTTCACCTAGAAGAAGTAACATCTCCTGCTTTTGCTCTTTCTGGATACCAGCATCTTGAGACCAGGAATTAAGTATGGTACACTGGATTTCTGCACCTAAGAGAATTCCTTCTCTACAGAAGTACCTATGGTTTTTGGCTCTTGTGGAGTTTATTTTCTATGTTTGATTTTAAATGAACAAGCATCCAAGTTTTATCATTCTTTCGTAGCCCACCATAAATTTAAAAACCTTCAAAATATATTTATTTGTCCCATAATTTATTGAATTGTTTACAGCATAAAGAAAACATCCATTTTACACTGTGCTTAAGTTCTATAGGAAAAGAAGGTTGTAGATATAATCCCCTATTATTTTTGATACAGTTTCTAAAAAGCAGTTTTCTGAATATATTATTATTATCATTGAATTAATGTTAGCAAGGTCAGAACATTGTTCTCATTAATTAGGTGTATAAAGTATGATCAGAATTTTGAGGCAGAAAATAGACTTTATAATTTAACATATAATACTTTAATATTATTTATCAAAAATCACTTGTGCATTATTTTCTCTTGAGGATATTCTCTGGTGACCAAGTATGAAGGTGCTCTATTTTGTTGTTGTTGTTGTTTTTTTGTCCTAACTGTAATTTATATCAAAACCATCAAAATCATGACTTTTTTTTTTCTGTGTGCCTATTTAACAAGCTAATGTTAAATGTTATAATACAGCCCACAATCAAAAGTATATTCCTAGGAAATTTTTCCCCTGCCCAAATGTGGCATATTCAAGGCCACAGAATCAAATTTAAAAGGTTATCAGAATATGGGGCTTCCCTGGTGGCACAGTGGTTGTGAGTCCACCTGCCGATGCAGGGGACACGGGTTTGTGCCCCGGTCCGGGAGGATCCCACATGCCGCGGAGCGGCTGTGCCCGTGAGCCATGGCCGCTGAGCCTGCGCGTCGGGAGCCTGTGCTCCGCAACGGGAGAAGCCACAGCAGTGAGAGGCCCGCGTACCGCAAAAAAATAAACAAAAGGTTATCAGAATTTAAAAAAATAGAAAGACACATTTTGGCATACCCTAAAAATTTACGGTATGAGTCAGATTTAATATAAGTCCAGATTTAATGTAAATGTTATTTGACTTCTCAGTGTTTCAGATTATCCACATGAGTGCACACTTCAAGTACTAAGAAGAATGGAAAATTGAGTATATATATGAATCAATAATAATATTGATTTAAAAATACATTTTTAAATATTAGAGCAATTATCTCCATGTCTAAAACATTCTCCTGTTCTGGCTAGACTCCAACCTTTCATTGGCTGGATGCTTTCTGTATTACAGCAAAGGTGATGATGCCATTTAATGGCTTCTGATGCAAACTGCTTGAAAGGAGCCCAGAATTGCTTTTGGTCAGTGTCACGTACAAATGGATAGAATGTGAGTTATAATGATTGCCTCATTTTTCAGGTAGCACTGAGAAGGTCACCCCGTATACCTGTCCTGTTTTTGTAATAATAGTGCCATTAGAAAAAGAGAGAAGTTTGTTCTTTCCATTCTGAAGATACCGTGTGTGGGACTAGTCTCAACTCATCAAAAGACTCAGAGCAAATAATGCCTTTTCAAGCACCACATAAAATAATCTATGTTCCTTAGCAAGGAAAGCTGGAGTTTTCAGGAAGTCATTCAGGAGAACCAGATTCTATGTGTTGAAAAAACGAATTTCCTCTGTTCCAAAGGTCTCTATATCGCATATCTAAAGATAATATTCCCGACCTTACCCACTGTTCATGAAGTGTAGAGAAATCCATTTAGTGCATTACTATATTTTAAATATTCTGGAAGGGCTGAGTCAGGCTCACAGCAATTATTTGAGCAAACAGTCTTTTCTCACGTATGTTTATCGAGTTTATTGAGTACCTTCTGCATACGCTGTTGTATGTAAGTATAATTACAGGCAAGTTTTACAAACAGAATACTTGATTCACAACAGAGTTTTCTATGATAGTATTTTATTAGTTCAGCTGACAATTAATGAACATTCACTTTGTGAAGACTCTGCTAAGGGCCATGAAGGTTATTTCACATACCCTCTCTCAAGGAGCTTATGATTGTAATTATAATAATACAGTGTACTGCATTTATATAGACTTTACAATAAAAAAGTGCCACCACATTCATTATTTAATAATTAGGACAGTTGCATTTTAGTCATGGTGGACTGATATATCATGAGTTGTGCATTTGATAACCAAGTCTTATGTTGAGTTCAGAACGACTGCTAAAACTAAAGTATTAAAATTTCTTGGCTAACCAATGAATAATCACCAATTGTAACGGCAGGTAAAAAGTGGCATTAGTAAACATGATTCATCAACTAGGTAGGACTTGATGATAGTCCAGTTTATTTACATTAGGCAATAATAATGTACCCTCTAAAAATTGCTATCTGAAGGTTTTATAATTACTATTAGCCCAGAATACTATTAGAGAAAATTAAAGGGAAACTATTGGATAATTTTAAAAGCTTAATTATCTGAAATACTTAAGATAGCTTAAAGCCACGTTCCAGAGAATGTGATAAGTATATTCAGTGTTAATACTTGTGCAACACGAATAGTGATACTTCCTATATTCAGATAACTTGAAGATGTCAGGCTAGATGAAAGCAGGTGCATGGAGAACATGAAAACTTCCATATTGAGCCACGTCTATACATCTTAAAATAGCTTCAAAGAACACATTTGAGAACTGTCAAGGTTGTTCTCCATGACAGCGTTTCAAGTTCAGTGTATATCTGAAACATGTCTAGGTTTTTAAAGGCTCTTTATTAGTTTCCCATTTGTGATTTTTATTTCAACCCCTTTTGAACCTGTATATCATACCTAATAGTTGGGTGAAATTTTTCCTCTAGGAAATTGATGTTGATAATTCGGCTACATTGGTACCAGATAGTAGTATGCAACAGAAAAAAAATGCTCAGCCATTTATCCCTCTCAGAATTTTCGTGACTGATCATAGAATATAAAAAGAGACAGTCTAGAAGGGTCAAATAATTAAATGCATTAGGCAATGTATGGGTCTTAATAAATGATATCTTTAGGTATTAATGTATCATCTGTTTTACCCATGTAGCAGAAATTCTGCTTTCAGAAGCTAAAGCTTTTCCATTTTTCAACATCCTTCATTATTCGTAAGGTCCTAATATTTAGGACCAAAATCCACCTCACTCATTGGGTCTTAATTTCTCCACTAAGCCACACAGAAGTTGTTGACTCTCTCTTCCCTAGGTCCTTTCCAGATTTAACATCTTCAGTTTTTTATACATTCCTCATTAAATATGGTAGAATCCATAAACATGTAAAAGCATTAACTAAAGTCTTCACCCTGAATTGTTTTGATCCTGCTACTGATTTCTAGGTGTGGATTTCAGAAAGTAGACATAGAGAATGGACTTGAGGACACGGGGAGGGGGAAGGGTAAGCTGGGACAAAGTGAGGGAGTGGCATGGACTTATTATATATACTAACAAATGTAAAATAGCTAGTGGAAAGCAGCCACATAGCACATTATACTCCAATAAAGATGTTAAAAAAAAAAGGAGTTAAAAAAAAAAAGAAAGCTGTCAGCAAAATATGTGCCATAATACAGACCCACATCGCTGGTATTCTCTCCTTCCGCTGTTTAGACAGAGTGAAAGTTGGCTGACCTTTAAATAGTATTTTATGCATGCTTGTGAGGTGAGCAGAGTCGATTGAGCCAAATCTGATTGCATGCATGGATAACTACAAAATACAGTAACCTTTAAGCTCATAGCCTCTGAATTTTTTTTTTTTTTTTTTTTTTTTTTTTGCGGTATGTGGGCCTCTCACTGTTGTAGCCTCTCCCGTTGCGGAGCACAGGCTCCGGACGCGCAGGCTCAGCGGCCATGGCTCACGGGCCCAGCCGCTCCGCGGCACGTGGGATCCTCCCGGACCGGGGCACGAACCCGCGTCCCCTGCACCGGTAGGCGGACTCTCAACCACTGCGTCATCAGGGAAGCCCTGAATGAATGTTTTTGTAGCCAGGTAGAAAGACAAAATTCCCCACCAATTTAATACTTTATAATGAAGAAACAGTTATTCAGTGCTGAAGTTTTTTGGGGATGCCAAATTAGTAAATCTGCTTGTTGGGGATTTGGGATTAGACTGAAAACGTGCCTACTGGATTGGGCAAGCAGCTCTTGTCAGCGTGGCT
Organism: Delphinus delphis; assembly: GCF_949987515.2. Taxonomy (NCBI): domain Eukaryota; kingdom Metazoa; phylum Chordata; class Mammalia; order Artiodactyla; family Delphinidae; genus Delphinus; species Delphinus delphis. The sequence goes on from NC_082686.1 coordinate 76,042,250, forward strand.
CAGCACACTCTCACCTCACCAAGCTTTTATCCTCAACATTCTGTTTTCTTTCTTGAAAACTGCTTTAGGTTTTCTTATCACTTTAACATTTATATCAACTAGAACCAGGCCCTATATGGAAAACCCTTTCATGATATCTGAGAAATGAGTTCTTAAAATCTTTAA